>NW_019168509.1:0-5000 GCF_000001635.26 Mus musculus | reverse complement strand
CAGATCGCCAGGCTTGGCAAGAATCGGGTTTGGTTCTGTTCTACCCAGTGGGCCATCTTGCTCACCCCAAGTGCTGTATCGTATCTGTTTACTTTCGTGTTGGAGATTGAGTCCAGGGGCTCACACATACTTTCCTAGATGGACTGACTTTGAATTGACTTACAGCTCAGGCTGGTCTTGAACTTGAGATCTGTATGCCACTCACATTCAGTTGAATTGAACACTTTCTGTTTTGAATTGGAGTCTTACTATGTAGCCTTGGCTAGCCTCGAATTTGTGACCCTCATGTCTGACGCTAATGCCTTGTTTACTAACCCTGGCTCCAGAATGAGTATGTCTTATCGTTGCAGTTTAGGTCTTTTGTTTGTTGGCCTAACTTGTTATAAGTTTTATTGTCCTTGTTACTTTAGCGTTGGCATTGAAATTTATAGTATAGATAACTATCATAATTTACATTCAAATGATGCTACACAACTTCATATATAGTATAATACCTTTCACCAGCACACATATTATTCTTTTCAATATTTTGATGACGTTGTTGTTTGACACAGGCTCCCATTATGTAGCCTTGGCTGCCTGGAACTCACTATGTAGAGGAGGCTAGTCTTGAACTCACAGAGAGCCATCTGCCTCTGCCTTCCAAATGCTGGAATTAAAGGTGCGTGCCACTATCCTTATCTTCCAGGTTGTTTTTGAAGTCAAGATTCTCCTACCTCAGTTTCCCAAGTGCTGGAATTTAGAGGCATGAGGCCTGGATAAAGTAATCAAATTTAGAAGAGGCCCAGACGAGTCATTTGAGATGCTGGTGGGTGCCAGTAATTCCAGTACTTGGGAGGCTGAAGCAGGAAGATGCTACAAGTTCAGGCCAGCCTGGGCTAACAAGTAAGACCTTTATCTCAAAACAAACCAGGTAGCAAACAAAAAAGTAATTTGAACACACCTGTAATTTCTGTATTCACTAAGATGGAGCAAGAAAATCAAGAGGCTAACCTGAGCTACATACTGTGATTTTTTTTTTGTCTCCAAGATAAAACCAATCTAACAGATAAGCAAATAAAATAATAAGTCAAAAACAATCTTCTTAAGAAAATAGAACCCTTCAGTCTTTCTTCTAAACGATTTCCTTGCTTTGGTGTTGGAGAGACACTTAGCAGTTAAGGACACTGGCTGGTTTTGCAGAGGACTTGGGTTTGGTTCCCAGCACCCACATAGCAGCTTATAACGTATTATACATACACACCCAGGGGATTCCACACCTCCTCATGACCTACTTCCTACTCATCTGGGAAACATATGGTATGCATACATACAGTCAGGCACTCACTCTAAACACAAAATGTATTTATTTCAATGTATGGAGGAGAAATACTTTGTATTTATTTTGAGACAGGTGTCTATAAGGCACATTTTAGCTTTAGCGCTTTAAAGACAGCCACCAGCTTAAAGCAGACAGAAAAAAACATATCAAGCAAATGGTATCAGGGAGCAAACAAGTATTGCCATGCTGATCTGACAAAATGGACTTCATAGTAAAACTATTCTGAAGAGACAAACAAGGACACTTCCTTCTAATTAAAGGATAAGTTAAGCAAGAAAATATTGCAATATTAAATATATGTGTTCAAAACTCTGGTGCCCCCAGGTTTATAAAAAGCTTATCAATAGAGTTAAAGACACAATTTAACACAAACCCAACAACAGCAGGCTATTTATTTTTTTATTTTTATTTTTTTTAAGATTTATTTATTACATGTAAGTACACTGTAGCTGTCTTCAGACACACCAGAAGAGGGCGTCAGATCTCATTACAGATAGTTGTGAGACTCCATGTGGTTGCTGGGATTTGAACTCTGGACCTTCGGAAGAGCAATCGGGCGCTCTTACCCACTGAGCCATCTCACCAGCCCCAGCAGGCTATTTAAACATCCCATTTGCTCCAATAGATGGGTCATCTACAGAAAAAATACACAGAGAAATATCAGAATTAAATGATGTACTAGATCAAATCAATTTAACAGATATCTACAGAATATGCCACCCAAACTCCAAAGAATATATGTTCTTCTTAGCAGCATATGGAAGTTTCTTGACACTAGACCATATGCTGGACTCAAAACAAACCTTAACATATGGAAAATGAAAATAATTCCATGGTTTTGGTGTTTTGGTTTGGTTTTTCCAAGACAGGGTTTCTTTGTGTAGCTCTGGCTGTCCTGGAACTCACTCTGTAGACCAGGCTGGCCTGGAACTTAGAGATCTGCCTTCCTCTGCCATCCAAGTGCTGGGATTAAAAGTGTGTGCTATCAGCAGCCAGCAATTCCATACATATATCAACAAAACTTAAAATGAACAGCAAACAAAACTCTAGTAGAATGTAAACTCATGGAGATTAAACAACTCATTGCTGAATGATGGATGGGCCAAGGAAGAAGTCAAGAGAGAAATAAAAATGTTCCTGGAACTAAAGGAAAATAAAAATACAACACAGCAAAATCACAATCAGAAAAACAAAACAAAACAAACAAACAAACAAAACACATTAAGAACAGTTCCAAGAGGGACAGTTATAGCCCCAAGTGCCAACACTTAAAAGAAAAAAAAAAATCAGAAAGCGCACAAATAAATGATTTAGTGATGCAACTCAAAAAATTTGGGAAACGAGAACAAACCAAACCAAAACCCAGTTGATTACTTTGATTGATTGTGTGTGTCTGTGTCTGTGTCTGTGTCTGTGTCTGTGTCTGTGTCTGTGTCTGTGTCTGTGTCTGTGTCTGTGTCTGTGTCTGTGTCTGTCTGTCTGTCTGTCTATAGATCAGAGGAAAACTTGTGGGAGGCTTCTACTATGTGTGTCCTGGGGACCATATTCAGGCTGCCAAGCTCGTGAGCACAGACTTTTGCTCTATGAATCTTGTGGTTGATCTTATAAACAGGGCTTTTATAACTTCATTTTGAACCCTGTCATCACCTGAAGGGTCAACCTGTCCAAGCCAAAGAGACTACAGAGAGCCTGGCTGGCCGAGTGGTGGGGGCAGAGGCTGGTGCTGTGGGCTAGGCAGGGCGGGGAAAGAAAATAGGAAAGAAAAGAGAAGGAAAAGGCAGAACCGATGCCTAACATCCTGAGTCCTCTGCCAGGTGCTGCTCAAATCTGGCCTCAGTCTTTGTAGCGGCCCTCTGAGACAGCAAGGTTCCTGATGGGACCTTGAAACCAGAGGTCGGTCACTGGGCAGGAGGCCTTGTGGATGTAAGGTTCGAGCCCAGGTCTGAGTGGCTTAGCCCTCCTACACAGTGTGAAAGATCTCAGCGTTGGTAGCGGGAGAGGAAACCTAGGTTGACCTGGACCGCACAAGTGCTCTTGGGTATTTTTAAAATTGTTGTCAAGTCTTCAGCGGCGTGAAGACCCCTTAATTGGACCCGCTTGCTCGCCAATACAGGCCCCACGCGTCCTGCTTCAGTTCCCCACAGGAACCAGTTAAACCTTCCCAGTTAGTGTAATCAGACAAAGGTAACTGTCACCTTTCGTTTCATCCTGTGCTTTTATTTTTCAAATTCTAGAGTCGACCTCTGAACTCAATCTGCACTTGCCTATTGGTGCATAAATAGCTGTAATATCACAGTAAATTAAATTCTGTTTTAGAGGGTATCTATTTAACAATCTGTCAGAAGTTTCACAGCATTTGATTTCTTGTCTTCTCTGTCCAGTGACAGGTTTATCTCAATGTGGCTTGATTAATGAAACCTTTTATTTGGTATAAGCACACCTATTATAATCATAATCTCTTAATGCTTGCTTAGGCAACATTGAGGTCTGGAGGCGGGGGCTGAAAACTTGTAGCCTCTGCAGCTGCTTCAGAACCCTGGGTGAGGCCGAGCTGGGGGGCCAGCTGAACACAGCATAGTGATGACAGAGTCAGCTGAATGACAGAGAACCCGTTTTAGAGCCTTGGCCCAATTCCCGATCAACCCCGCCGTGTTTAAAAGAAATGTTTCCCACTTACTGCCAACTAATCCGCCCCTCCCTGTAAAGTTGCCTCGCTTTTGCTAGCCAGTCACCGGGGGGGGGGGGGGGGGGGGGGGGGGGAGGGGGGGGCGTGGCAGCAGTCTCTTCTGGAGCCAGGAATTTGCAAATCCTCGGTACCTAAGACGTGGGATGAAGGCAGAAATAAAAAGAAAACTCGGAACGTTAGTGTCAATGAAGTCACGGGGCCAGGCACTAATAGCTCTTGAGAAGTAGAAATGACACGATGGACATTCCCCAGCAACCTCTCTAGAAACACTCGACTTGAATTGTTTGTTCCTGCCCTGTGTCCACCTCGCTGAGGAGCTGCGGTTCCTGCTGGGTTGAAGCCTTTGTATCTTTCAGGCTCCGCAAGCAAACTCCGGGGGAAGACTACCTTATATCTATCTCATAGACAGTACTGTTTTATTTTGCTGTTAGGCGCTTCGGAGCATGAACAGCGAACACAGAAAATAACAAGTGAAACTTGTTTCTGCTACAAAACTAGTCTTCTTTTCAGTCTTTCTAGCTAGAATATTTTGCACTATTGAAATGACCTGCTCTTGACAGATGTTACACCTTCCCCTCACCTGTGTGTGATCCGCTGATGCTCGAAATGTTTTATACACCTTTTTCTTTCTTTCATTAGATGTCATTATTTGTTAGTTTGTGATACTTGTGGTTTTAAGTACAATGACGACTCTCTAAAATGAATGTTGTTGCTATTAACAATAGAGAACAAAATCGTATTATTAATAATTATAATTAAGGCTTCTAACAAGATCAATGAAACAAACCCCGTTATTTAAAAGTCATGATCTTGACAGTCCTTGTTGAGATTTGAACAGTCAAAAATATTGCGTAAAATATTTAACAAAGTATTTTACTTAGTGAGTAACTAGCTTGATTATTAATCTGATCACTTGAGGCTGAGACTTTTTATTACAGATGCATGCTTATACAGCCTTTAACACACCCATGATTTCTTCCTGGGAGTTTTAGT
>NW_012132902.1:300000-399265 GCF_000001635.26 Mus musculus | reverse complement strand
GAATTCCACCACAGAGCTTCTAAACCTGATATACAACTTCAGCAAAGTGGCTGGATATAAAATTAACTCAAACAAATCAGTGGCCTTTCTCTATTCCAAGAATAAATAGGCTGAGAAAGAAAGTTGAGAAACAACACCCTTTCATAATAGTCACAAAATATAAAATAACTTGGTGTGACTCTAACTAAGCAAGTGAAAGATCTGTATGAGAAGAACTTCAAGTCTCTGAAGAAAGAAACCAAAGATCTCAGAAGATGGAAAGTTCTCCCATGATCATGAACTGGATCATGATCAGGATTAATATAGTAAAAATGAACGTCTTGCCAAAAGCAATCTATAAATTCAATGCACACCCATCAAAATTCCAACTCAATTCTTCATCGAGTTAGAATGAGCAATTTGAAAATTCATCTATAATAACAAAAACCTAGGATGGCAAAAACTATTCTCAACAATAAGAGAACTTATGTGGGAATCAACATCTCTGACCTCAAGCTGCACTACACAGCAATTGTGATAAAAAAAAAAAAAACAGCAAGGTATTGGTACATTGACAGGAAGATAGATCAATAGAATAGAATTGAAGACCCAGAAATGAACCCACACACCTATGGTCACATGATTTTTGAAAAAGGAGCTAGACCATCCCGTGGAAAATACAGCATTTTCAACAAATGGTGCTGGCTCAACTGGCAGTTAGCATGTAGAAGAAAGAAAATCAATGCATTCTTATCTACTGCTACGAAGCTCAATTCCAAGTGGATCAAGGACCTCCTCATAAAACTAGATACACTGAAACTGATAGAAAAGTAGGGAAGAGCCTCGAGCACATGGGAACATGGGAACATTTTTGAACAGAACATCCATAGCTTATGCTTTAAGATTAGAAATTGACAATTGGGACCTCATACAATTGCAAAGCTTTTGTAAGGCAAATGACACTGTCAATAGGACAAAACAGCAACCAATAGATTGGGAAAAGATCTTTACCAACTCTACATCTGATAGTGGGCTTCAATATATAGACAGAACTCAAGAAGTTATATGTCAGAGAACCAAATAACCCTATTAAAAGTGGGGTACAGAGCTAAACAAAGAATTCTCAACTGAGGAATACCGAATGGCTGAGAAGCACCTAGAGAAAAGTTCAACATCCTTAGTCATCAGGTAAATGCAAATCAAAACAACCCTGAGATTCTCACACCACACAGAACAGCAAAGATCAAAATTCAGGTGACAGCAGATGCTGGTGAGGATGTAGAGAGAGAGGAACACTCCTCCATTGCTAGTGGGATTTCAAACTGGTACAACCACTCTGAAACTCACTCTGGAAGTTTCTCAGAAAACTGGAAATAGTATTATGTAAGGACCCAGCTACACCACTCCTGGGCATATACCCAAAAGATGCTCCAACATATAACTAGGACACATATTCCACTATTTTCATAACAGCCTTAATTATAATAGCCAGAAGCTGGAAAGAACCCAGATGTCCCTCAATGGAGGAATGGACAGAGAAAAAGTGGTACATTAACACAGTGGAGTACTACTCAGCTATTAAAAACAATGAATTTATGAAATTCTTAGGAAAATGATTAGAACTAGAAAATATCATCCTAAGTGAGATAATTCAATCACAAAAGAACACACATAGTATGCACTCACTGATAAGTGGATATTAGCCCAGAAGCTCAAAATAACCAAGATACAATTCACAGACCACATGAAGCTCAAGAAGAAGTAATATAAAAGTTCTTAGAAGGGGGAACAAAATACCCATAGGAGGAGTTACAGAGACAAAGTGTAGAACAGAGATTGAAGGAAAAGCCATTCAGAGACTGCCCCTCCTGGCATCCATCCCAAATACAGTCACCAAAACCAGACACTACTGTGGATGCCAACAAGTGTTTGCTGACAGAGGCTCTAACAGTGCCTGACAAATACAGAAGTACATGCTCTCAGGTGACCATTGGACTGAGCACAGGGTTCCTAATCAAGGAGTTAGAGAAAGGACTGAAGGAGCTAAAGGGGTTTCCAACCTCACAGGAGGAACAACAATATGAATCAACCTGTATCCCCGGGGCTCCCAGGGACTAAACCAACAACCAAAGAGTACACATGGAACTCCAGCCCCCATTTGTAGCAGAGGATGGTCTTGTCAGTCACCAATGGGAGGAGAGGCCCTTGTTCCTGGGAAGGCTCTGTGCCCCAGTGGAGGGGAATGCCAAGAACAAGAAACAGGAGTGTGTGTTGGTGAGCAGAGGAGACGGGAGGGGATAGGGGGTTTTCAGAGGGGAAACCAGGAAATGGGATACCATTTGAAATGTAAATAAAGAAAATATCTAATAAAAAAGAAAATACATATAAAATAAAGTACAAAAAAAGGATTGTTTTGTGTTTGTCTGTGCATGCGTGTGTACCAGTGCATGTGTATATGTAGAAGCCAGATGTTGATGTCAAGTGTCTTCCTCTCTCATTCTCCACATAGTTTTCAGAGACAGAGTCTTTCTCTTCACCAAGAGCTTATGAATGTGGCTAGACTTACTGGCAAGCAAACCCCAGGATCTCCCTCTTCCCCAGTGCTGGGATTACAGGACTTGCATCATTAGGCTTCTTCTATGGATGCTGGGGATCCAATGAGAGGTCCCCAGTTTTTCATGGAAAATGCCTTAGTAACTCAGCTACCTCCCCAGCTCAAGTTCTTTCTGAGATGCCCCACGCTGCCCTCAGGTGTTTCTTTCCAACATTAGTAGTACTAGTAAACCCAACCTTAGTTTCCTTAAAAATCTGCTCCTTATATCCTTTCATGTTGTGATACTAATATTTGAAAATGAACAAAGGTTACTCCATGACTTGGGACCAACAAGCTAAATCATAAATGCAATACTTGGATTAAAGCTGTGGGTTTAGTAGGGGAGAGAAACAAGGAAATGTTTACATTAAATCTGAGCTATGAGAAAGAATTAGAGGGTTGTTATTTCTCCAAGTATCTTGGGAGCATAGTTTTATGGAGGAAGGAAAGGTCCCAGTTTCAAACATTAAAGTACTCAGCTAGAATGACTGCTGTATCAAAAAGGGCCCAGGGCTGAGATGACATCTCATCTGGTCAAGAGCTTGCTGTGCAGTGTGAGGTCCTGAGTTTGATGCCCAGATCAATAAAGGAGTTGAGCTTGGTGGAGCATTAATAGCAGCCCTGGGCAGATGGAGACAGTCAGATCCCTAGGGCTCAGCTTGTCAGCAGCCCGCCCAGCCTATAGCTTATCCTACTGGGTTTCAAAAAAAGAACACGCCTGGTTTCCAAATACACTGGACAGACTCTGGCAAAGAATATGCAAGGTTGATATCAGGCCTACACACATACACACACACACACACGCACACACACACACACACACACACACACACGTAAATATACATACCTGCAAGAATACACACAAACATATGAACACCCACACATGTGTGTACATACAAACACACATACAAAAGCACACAGTCCCCATCATAATATAATATGTTTCAGGAAGGATGGAATTAATTTCTCTTTTCCTATACGCATTCAAACCCTGGCTCTTTTCCAATGACTCCCGGGACATGACCTCAGCCACAGTTAACAAGAAGAGAAGATACAATGAGAAATACAGTATTCTTTTCAGTTTACCCTTAGCTCTGAACCCAGGTTCTGCCTCACTTATTATCTTCCACTGCTGATCCCCACTTCCTGTTTGTTCTGATTCAGGGTCACATGCTTAGTAAATTGCAAACATAAATTTCTTTTGGCAACACAAAATCTTCTAACACTAACCCTAAGCCTAAACCTAAATCTAACCCTAACCCCTAACTCTAACCCTAATCCAACCTAACTTTGTGGAAATTAGATGGTAAATAGTAGAAACATTGAAAGCCAAGGAAGAAATTCAAACCGCAGACTGAGCCATCACTTTGTAAAGAAAGAAGACAGGGAAGAAGTGAGGGTTGATGCAGTAGAACTGTACAATTCTTTGTGATCCGGTTGTAGATTACAGCTAAGGGTGCATAGAGAGTTGGGGACAACTGTCACAAAAGCCCAAGCATTCCACATAAGCAAGCATCCTCAGAGGAGCAAGGGCTGAAGCAGAGAGATTTTGAGGACAGATACCCAACCTCACATGACATACAGAAAGAACACAACTGCCTGTAGCTGCAGAAGTGAGAGGAACATCCATTCTAAAGATCAAAGCAGCTGCTGACACCTTAGGACTGGCTTGAATGCTAGAACTAGCAGTTCCCACTTTAACAAACTGGCCTGTTGCTCATGGTTGGCCAGAATGCCTTATCTGGAATGAATGACTTCACAAAATATGAACATTAGGCACCATCATCCTGAGATTGTCATCACAAGATCATTTTGCCATCTAAATTGGTGTCTGTCCTCTGGTTAAAACCAGTGACAGCTACTTCTTTATCAGTTGCAGAGTTACCTTTATGTTTCTGTCCACTTATTATAAATGGGATCTATTGAGCTATTTAAAAATTGAGGGGTCATTTCCCCATTGCACCCAACCTAGAGCTTCCTGAAACATCCCTAAATCCTACAGCAGGTTCCTTTCTTCATTCCTTTTATAAAGATTGTCTTGTGTGTGTGTGTGTGTGTGTGTGTGTGTGTGTGTGTGTGTGTGTGTGCATGTGTGTGAAGGTTCATATGCACCTGTGCATGTGTATATGTAGAAGCCAGATGTTGGTGTCAAATGTCTTCCTCTCTCATTCTCCCCGTAGTTTTCTGAGGCAGAGTCTTTCTCTTCACCTAGAGCTTATGAATGTGGCTAGACCTACTGGCAAGCAAACCCCAGGATCTCCTTGCCTCTGTTTCCCCAGTGCTGGGATTACAGGACTTGCATCACTAGGCATCTTCTGTGGTTGCTGGGGATCCAAGAGAGGTCCTCAGGCTTTCATGGAAAACACCTTAGTAACCCAGCTACCTCCCCAGCTCAGGTTCTTTCTGAGATGCCCCAGGCTGCCCTCAGGTGTTTCTTCACAACATCAGTAGTACTAGTAAACCCAACTTTATTTTACTTACAAATCTGCTCCTAGTGGCCTTTCATGGGGTGATACTAAAATTTGAAGACAAAGAGAGGATGCTTCATGTTAGGTTGTTGGGAGCAACAACCTAAGCCAATACTTGGTTTGGGGCTCTGTATTTGGTAGGGGATAGAGCCAAGATAGTGCTTACATGTCAAACTTAGCTATTAGAGAGAATAAGAGGGTTGTCATTTCTCCAAGTCTTTTGGAGCATACTTTTACGGAGGAAGGAAATGTCCCAATTTCAAACATTAAAGTATTCAGCTAGACTAACTGCTGTATCAAAAAGGGTCAAGGGCTGGGACAACAACTCAACTGGTCAAGAGCTTGCTGTGCAGTGTGAGGTCCTGAGTTTGATCCCCAGAATGCAAATAAAAGAGTTGAGCTTAGTGAAGCACAGTAGACCATAGTCTAAATCCTATTTGAATCCTAATCTTACTTTTTTGTTGTGTTGGTGTATCTAGAACTTGCTGTGGTGGGAGAGCTGGGTTCTGATGTTTGGTTTCTGTTTTAAGATTCTTGAACTTGCCTATAGCTGTAACACTAAGCCGCCCGTGGCTTACATGAACCAGGTACTCCTGAAAGGCAGGCTGGGGGCTGAAAAAGACTAGACAGCAGGAAAAGAACGAGGCAAGATAAATTTTTCTCTGATCAAGGCCCACGAGTCTACTAAGAGACTGTGCTTATAAAGCAGGGAGGCCCAATAGACATCTGGTAATCTGTGGTGTTAGCTGGACTTGCTGTCTTTGACTGTTGCCTGTCCCAACTGCAAGTCTGTGTGTCAGTACTCCTGGGAGACCAGTTCTCTCCAGGAAGAATTTGGGTATGGAGAACTGTGGCACAGGGTCAGATTAGGGGTGCTGACAGAAACCAGAAGGACCCTGTCCTCCACCATTCCTTGGTTCCTCTGTCCTGATGGTTCTGGGTGGGTCCTTCTTGGGCCAGGAATTTGATCAAAACTGGTGGTCCTTACCAGTGTTCACAGGTGTGACAGCACTCCTGGGAGACTAGCTCTCTCGTAGCAGAATTTGGGTATGGAGAGCGGTGGCACAGGGTGAGCTCTGGAGCCTTCTTTTGTTTGGGATGGGAGACTTTTAATGACTGCTTCTATTTCCTTAGGGATTATAGGGTTATTTAAATACTTTACCTGATCTTGATTTAACTTTGATAAGTGGAATCTATCTAGAAAGTCATCCATTTCAGATAGATTTTTCAATTTTATGGATGGAGTACAGGCTTTGTAGGTTGGGCCAAATGATTCTTTGAATTTCCAAAGTGTATATGGTTATGTCTCACTTCTCATTTCTGATTTTGTTTATGTAGATACTGTATCTTTGCCTCTTAGGTGATTAGGCTAAAGATTTGTTTATTTTGTTGAATTTTTCAAGGAACCAGCTCTTGGTTTCCTTGATTCTCTGTATTTCTTTCTTTGTTTCTAACTTATTGATTCCTGCCTTGTTTGATAATCTCCTACCAACTACTCCCCTTGGGTATGCTTTCTTCTCCTTTTTCCCTGGAGCTTTCAGGTGTACTTTTAAATTAGTAGTATGAGAATTATTTTCTTTATTTCTTCCTTGACTCAAGGATCATTGAGTAGAGAACTGTTCATTTTCCATGAGTTTGTGGCCTTTAGGTTGTTTCTATTGTTGAACTCTAGATTTAATGCATGATAGTATGAGAGGATACTAGGAGTTATTTCAATGTTCTTCTATCTGTTGAGATAACAAGACCAGCTGCTTTGTGACCAACTATGTGGTCAGTTTTAGAAAAGATTCGATGAGATGCTAAGAAGAAGGTATATTCTTTTGTGTTTGGGTGAGATGTTCTCTAGATATGTGTTAGGTATATTTAATTCATAACTTTCGTTAGTTTCAAATTTTCTTTGCTTACTTTCTATCTCAATGACCTATATATTGGTGAGAGTGGGGAGATGAAGACCTCTACCTGTTTTATTGTATTTTCCTGGTTTTCTTTAAGGAATTTATTCATTTCTTCTTTAAAGACCTCTATCTTCTTTAGAAGATTGAATCTAATGTCATTTTCTTGTTCTTTAATTGTGTTAGGATAACCAGGGTTGCTGTACTGAGATAGCTATGCTCTCAAGATGGCATATTTCAGTGGTTCTTATTGGTTATGTTCTTATACTCACCTGGTTGTCCCTGGATTTTATAGATGTAACAGGTATCAGGAAATTGGGCCTAACCTGGATATTCCTGGTGCAGCAGGCCTCCTATGGGAAGCCTTGCGCTGGACAAGTCTCAGTGGAGCTGGTTGTGCTCCAGGTGACATAGAGGCAGGGGATTTGGGGGCAGGAAGTAGGTTATTACCTGTATATTCCAGGTACAGCATTTCTGGTGGAGGGAGGGAGAAGTGGCTGGACAATGAAGCTGTGGTAGGGGGTGGGCAGCACATAGCTCAAGGCAACTAGATATGCACAACCTTGTAGTTTGTTAAGAATGAGTTTGTACAGATTTTTATGTTTTCTTTCTTTGTCATATAATATCAGAACAATAAAAAGAATATCAGTGGTTGTCATATTTAAATTTTGAGATATCAAAGAATGTCCCTTGAGGTGACATTATAAAATTTTAATGCATTCATGGTTGTATGAGGGATATTTATATCATGTTGTGCACAATTATGACTCTGCTAAATATACAATGATTTTGAGATTGTCCATGGGATAGTTATACAGGTATAATTATGACCTGGCTATTTCTTCTATTTGGAAGATAAGCATAACAAGGGATATGTGATTTTGTGTCAAGGTGACAAGGGGTGGGCTTGTAATGACTATTCTTGTTGTTAACTACATCTGGAATTGACAAAAACCTTAGCAGGTCAGTACACCTTTGAGAGATAATAAATCTATCTCTTTGAGAAATAAAAGTCAATTGAAGATGGAAAGACCCACTTTTAATCCAGATATTGTTGAGGATCGAAGAAACACCTTTAAAGTGGGCCACACCTTATGTTGGCAGCCTATATAAAAGACATGGAAGAAGGAAGCTCCCTATAGAGAGCTTCCCCTCATTCTTGCTAGCAAGTCTATTCCCTTATGAACATTAGGGCCTACTTCATTTTTTATTAAATATTTTCTTCATTTACATTTGAAATTCTTTCCCAAAAGTCCCCTATACCCTCTTTGTGCCCTGCTCCCCAACCCACCCACTTCTGCATGCTGGCCACAGCATTCCCCTGAACTGGGTCATATTATCTTCCCAAGACCAAGGGCCTTCCGTTATGATTCAACCAATGAAAAAGATCACAGAAGAAGCAAGGCACGTTTTACACCTTGCTCTCAGAGTTCTATCTAGCTGCTAGAAATGAGAAAGATCAATTTTTACTGTTGAAGTCACCCATACTGCATGACTTCCTAAGGGCAGCCCCAGCAAACTGACACACACCCCTTTCTAGCCTCCACTCACTTTATAACTCCTGTGCTTTATGTGTTCTCACAAGGTTTCCTTTGGCTCTCTGAACTACTTATGTTCCTATTTGCCATGTCTTTTGCATGTGTGTACACTCTCCATGCCCTAGATAGCCCTCTGCCCACTTCCTGTTGGTCTGGTTAATTCTTTCCTATTTTAATAGATTATTTATGTGTGTGAGTATTTTGTTTATGCATATGTCTGTGTGCCCCATGTATGCAGTGCACACCTAGGGTGTCAGATCCCCTGGAACTACAGTTATAGATTCCTGTGAGCCACTATGTTAGTGGTGGGTATTTAACCAGGTCCTCTAAAATAACAGGAAAGTGCTCTTAACCAGAAGTCATCGCTCCAGCCTCTCCCTCTCCCGTGTCATCCTGCTTTCCCTTATTCAACATTTAGTGACTGAATGCTAACTCTGTGACTGCCAAGGTGCTGACAGTGCTGAGGATTTGTAGTGTGTACAAATAGTGTTGACCTCAGATTACATGTTCCCCTGAGGTAAATACCATTATATTGAAATGTTTCTAAGACAGATACCTATTGAAGAGAGGAATCAAGACCTCTTAGGAAAAGACTATCTGTGTTCAATACCATATTGGAATGCCAGACATCAAGAGTCAGTATAGCTTGGAGTCCACCCCAAGGACACTCCTTTAAGGAAACAGTATTTTCTCTTAACTTGAGTTGTATGTGCATAAACAGTTGCAAATTTTGAGAATTAGCAGTATCTAAAAAAGGAACAGTTTGGAGAGACTAGTCTGCACAGGTGAGAGTGCAGACTACAGAAGCAACATTGCTTCTGGGACAGACCCCATTTTGGTCCCCAGACCTCCAGGCACCATTCCCGCCATAGGAGAGGTGTCCACCTGGGAGAGCTCTGCCTGAGCAGGTGGGGGAGCCATCTTGTGTCCCGGATCCCTCAGAGACTAGTCTGCGCAGGTGAAAGTGAGGACTACAGAAATGACAAAGTTTCTGGGACAGGCAGAAGCAACAGAGTTTCTGGGACAGACCCCGTTTTGGGCTCCAGACATCTGGGCTACATCCCTGCCAGAGGAGAGGTGTCCACCAGGAAATGCTCTGCTAGAGCAGGTGGGGAAACCATCACTCAGAGACCAGTCTGCACAAGTGAGAGTGTACATAGCTTCTGGGACAGGCCCTGTTTCGGGCCTTCATCTTCAGCCAAGAGGCAGGTCCGAATGTCAGATATCTCTACACCTTCCCTTCAAGAGGAGAGCTTGCCTGCAGAGAGTACTCTGAACACCGAAACTCAGGAGAGAACTAGACGCCCAGGTTTACTGACAGAGGCTAACAGAATCACAGGAGGAACAAACTCCAACCAGAAACAACTATAACAACTAACTCCAGATATTACCAGATGGTGAAAGGCAAAGGTAAGAATCTTACTAACAGGAACCAAGACCACTCATCATCATCAGAACCCAGCACTCCCACCTCAGCCAGTCCTGGATACCCCAAAACACCCGAAAAGCATGACTGAGATTTAAAATCATATCTCATGATGCTGGTAGAGGACATCAAGAAAGTCTTTAATAACTCACTTAAGGAAATACAGGAGAACACTGCTAAAAAAGTAGAAGTCCTTAAAGAAATACAGGAAAATACAACCCAACAGGTGATGGAATTGAACAAAATCATACAAGACCTAAAAAGGAAAGTAGAAACAATAAAGAAAACCCAAAGAGAGACAATGCTGGAGATAGAAACCCTAGGAAAGAAATCTGAAACCATTGATGTGAGCATCAGAAACAGAATATAAGAGATGGAAGAGAGAATCTCAGTTACAGAAGATTTCATAGACAATATGGGCACAGCAACAAAAGAAAATGGAAAATGAAAAAGGTCCTAACTCAAAACATCCAGGAAATCCATGACACAATGAGAAGACCAAACCTACAGATAATAGGAGTAGATGAGAATGAAGATTTTTAACTTAAAAGACCAGCAAATATCTTCAACAAAATTATAGAAGAAAACTTCCCAAACCTAAAGAAAGAGATGCCCATAACCATACATTTGATTGACAAGGTGAAAAAACTATAGGAAATGCAAGGTCTGGATGGCACTAAGGCATGCTGTGTATAGCAGCAGCAGTGCCAACAGGCTATCATGATCTTTTGGGAATTGTCACATTTCCCTTTATCATAATAGTGGTGATGTTTATAGGTGAAGTTACATTATTTCCAATATCACCTGATCTTTGTTGTGCTCCTTGAGCAATTTGTGTTAAAGCATTAAATAACACTCCAGAGCTCACTTTATTTTGGATAATGGGATCTGCCCAAATAGAGATAATCTTTTTCTTTAAAAATATACAGGGTGTAAAAGGTTCAAAAACTAGTACTCTTATACACCCATGGCTCTTGAGGAATTTGTCGTTCATAAGGCTACATCCAAAAAACATTCCTTTGCAAAAAATAAGGGCAAGGTAAAAGAATTGGGATGTACCGGTACAGGTACTGGCCATGATCTTACTATGGCCCACAAGGGTATACTTATCCTGGTCTCAATCATTGGGAGAAACAGGATCATCTTGGGGTTCATCTTGCTCTCTCACGGTCCTTGTCATTCCGGTCAGGACCCAAAGTAGATTTTCTTCACCCTGTGGAAAAAACACAAATAGCTCCCCAGGATCTGATTAAGATAGGATCCGGGCCATACCATTTATTACCAAGGACATTTTTCCATTTGACCATTTCATTGGGCGATTGAAGCCATTGTCTGTGCCTTTCAGCTGGTGATCTCCCAGCATCATCCAATTTTAAGAAATTAAGAGTAAATATTGCAAGGGATAGAGCCATCTTTGGTATCATAACCTTTATTCCCCCTCTTTGTTTTTGCAAATATTGTTTCAAAGTATGATGAGCTCTTTGGCCCTGTGGATTATAGGGCAATCCAGTAATATGTTTTACTTGCATTTGTTTGCAAAATTGACTAAATTTAGAAGAAGTATATGCAGGACCATTGTCTTCAGCACTAGGGGCTTGTCCCATGTAACCCAAGCCTCTAAGCAGAGAGATATGACATGAACTGCTTTTTTCCCTGTCAAGGGAGAGGCATATAGGACACCAGAGCTGGTATAGATGGACACATGTACATACTGTAATTTACCAAAACCTGGGATATGCATCACATCTATCTGTCAAACATCTAGGGGTGGCAATCTGCGAGGATTAACATCCACGGAAGGTGCATTAATAAATTCTACACATTTACCACACTGTAGGACAATATCTCGAGCTTCTGTTCATGTGAGCTTAAACTTCTGTTGCAGGGTAGAAGCATGGACGTGATAAAGTTGATGAAAATTCTTAGTACCTTTTATAGAACTTTGTGATAGGAAATCCATATCTCTGGTGGCTGAATCAGCAATTGTATTTCTCTTAACCATAGGTTTAGGTAAAGATGTATGTGCTCTAATATGTTGAACATAAAAGGGATGCTCACGCATTAAAATACAATCTTTTATTTTCATCAAAATTCAGATACTGAACTAGACTGCTTTAAATTTCTGGCAGTCTCTAATGCTAATACAGCATTAACTACACAAACAGAATCAGAGATAATATTTATGGGCATAAGGAACCTTTAAAAAACTTCTAAAACTAGCAAACATTCCATCAATTGAGGGGCTCTTGATGGAAATTGCGACCTTACAGCTTTTCCATTAATCACATAACTTCTAATTCCTGTTTTGGATCTATCTGTATAAATATCAATAGCTCTCTTTATAGGGGTATTATCTGTCACCTTTGGAAAAATCACTGGATGCAATAGCATAAAATGTAATAAAGGATGTTTAGGATAATGACTATTAATTAAACCAGAGTAACTGCATCTAAGAATGGCCCATTCATCTATAGTAGCACACAATATTTGCATTTGTGCGACAGTATAAGGAACAATTATGCTATCAGGCATTTTTTCCAAAATGAGTAATTGAAGTTTTTATACCTTTGTAAGCCATATTTGCTACCATGGTGTGATAATGCTCTATAGTCTTATTAGGGGATATATGTGGATGTATCCATACTAAAGGACCATCTTGCCATAACACAGCAGTTGGCAAATTGATGGTGCGTAATATGCATAGGCACAAAGGTTCTTGCTCATTTATACGATGTAACTGTGCTGTTTGGATCGCTTTTTCTACCTTCCTAAGAACATCAGAAGCCTTAGGTGTTAATTGTCTCAATGAGGTAATATGTGATTCTTCTAAAATTTGAAATAAAGATTTTAATTCTGAAGTAGGGATCTTTAAATAAGGTCTAATCCAATTTATATCTCCTAATAATTTTTGAAAATCATTTAATGTCTTTAGATGATCTTTTCTTATACTAATCTTTTGTGGGGTGACACACCTTAAAGTAATGATGGCTCCTAAAAAAATGACTAGCATTAGACTGCTGTACTTTTCTGGTGCAATAATCAAGCCATTATTTTTTAAAGTTACATTAAGCAAACCATAAGCTTGCTGTATACTTTCTTCTTTAGGTCCACAAATTACAATATCATTAATATAGTGACATATCTTTAAAGAGGGGAAACCATCTCCAACTGGCTGCAAAGCCTTTCCCACATATAACTGACATATGGCAGCGCCACCCGCCATTCCTTGGGGCAATACTCACCATTGATACCTTTAATTAGGCTTCATATGATTAATAGAAGGCAAGGTAAATGCAAATTTAGGTTCATCTTTTCCACTTAATGGAATGGAAAAGAAACAATCCTCAACATCCACCACTATAATTCTCCAATCCTTAGGTAGAGCTGAGAGTAAGGGGAGTCCTCTTTGTACAGGACCCATAACTTACATTTGTGCATTAATAGCTCTTAAGTCAAGTAACAATCTCTATTTACCTGACTTCTTTTTTACAACAAAATAGGGGTATTCCAGGGTGATTGCGTGGGTTCCACATGTCCCAGGTCTAATTGTTTTTGTACTAATTCTTAGCTGCTTTTAACTTCTCAGAGGGTAAAGGTCACTGAGGCACCCCACGGAATGGACAAAGGCTTTTCAGTGGCCCCTAGAAAAAACCCAGCCCTCTTTTATCTGCTTTTTCTGTGGCTTTAACTGGAGAAACTCTACCTTGTAAGTTGTTTCAAAGACCTAGTCCAGGTATATATCCCATTTCTTTCATCATTTCCTTGCTTTTCTGAGAGTAATCATTAGTCAGTATAAAATTGAAAAATCCCTGTCCTTTCTTCTATAAATTTTCATTGTAAGGATGTTGCATTTATAGTTGGGGTAGCCTCATATCCTAATCCTTGTAAGCTATGTGATGATTGATTAACAGGCCACCACTTACTGGATACAATGCTTTTATTAGCTCCTGTATCTATATACCTTGAAAGGTTTTTCTTTTTATTTGTAATTGTAAAGTGGGACAATTATCCAAATCTCCACAATACCTCAGGGTACAGAACACATAATCTTAACTTGTTCCTCATAATCTGAGTCTATAACTCTGGGATGTATTTCAAGGCAGAAGAGGACCTACACAACTATTAGTAGGACCACTGTAAGGGACTTCTCTCCTAGGTCTTTGGGTGGCCTCATTGACACTGTGGTCTGAAGTGCTCCATACATTTGGGTTTTTTGGCTGTTGCACTTTAAACTGAGGTATTGGCCTTCCTGTTACCACTCTGGTTGATCTGCATTTATTTACCCAATTTCTTCATTTCCCACATTTTGAGCAAATGTCTGGTAATTTTTTAAACCTATTCTTTCTAACCTTTGTACACTGTTAATGCACATGACCTGTTTCTTGTTGTTCAGAATGACTCCAACCCGAGTTCCCAATTTTAAGCTAACTTTCTGTTACAAGCAAAAGGCTGCATGCCCCTTTAAGAGCTGTAGCTGACTCCCAGCCACAGGGCTTTTTGCTGTGTAAATTGAGAGTGCCAGCAGATAAAGCTTTATTTTTCAACATGAAATACAGGACAATCATCATTCATACAACAAAACAAAGACAAACATGAATTGACAGACCTAAGGACAGTTTGGTGCACGAACAAATAGACAATAGACAGACAGAGAATATAATTTGGTGTCTCAAAGGAACACAGATATCTTAAAGTGCGCCCAGGCTGCTACCGGACCCACCCGCGCGCCCAGCCCATGCGCCCCACAGTGAAAGCAGTTAATAACCACAAACACTGGCAGGGAAGGGGGAAGGTGGCAGAGGCTGTGACTTAACCACTTGACAGACCCCCGGTGCTTGCTGCACTAACCGCCCGCCTGGCTCGGCTCGAGCCCTTGGAGGCAGCAGCATGCGCACACTCTGAGAGGAGCCAAATGAAGTGTGGCTGCTCTAGGAAGCCAAAGGAGCACTTCCCTCCCGCCAGTCCTGTCTCAGAGGCCGCCCCCACTCGTCACTAGCGTAAAATGTAATAAAGGATGTGTGAAGCTTTCGCCGCTCCCTCCTCCACATTACAGCTATTTCTTCTTTTGTCCCCACCACCCCAAGGGGTCGGTGGGGCTGGTAGCCATTGCGAGGTCGAGGAGAGGCTGGGGGACCCGGGTCCGTCCACCCTCTTTTCAGCACTCTTCCCCCACGTCCGCAGGAGTGGCAGCTCGCTCAAGGGGCTCTGAATGGTACCTATCCACATAGGGCAGAGGTGCACTAGGACCCAGAAGTCGAGGGTCAGGAGACCGCACAGCGAGCTGACTTTTGTGTCCAGCTACTCTTGTCTTTTTTGGGGCTTTCTCCTTCTTTTCCTTATCCTCTCTCAGGGGCGTCCTTTCCCCAATTCTCTCACTTCCTTGAATCCAAGGTCTTTGGAAGGGCCTTATTTCTTAATTATTTTCTCTGAGCTCTTAATCTTTTACCCCGCTCTGTTTCTGACATGCTTCACATGTCTCTCAGAGCTTACCTTCAAGTCCTGCAGTTCTGGATACCTCCCCACGAGTGGGGAGCCCCCTTGGCACCCAGCGATGGTGAGGCGTTCCCGGGTTTCGGCGCCATTATGTCCCGAGCTATTGTTCTCGCTAGCAAGAACGCACACGGGACACAAGAATCTTTCTGCAGCCAAACTTTATTACATATTGATGAGGAAGACAAAGAAGCCTCAGAAAGGCGCTGCTTAAATACCCCCTGGTGTGGCATGTCCATGCCTGAATGGTTGCTTTACCCACGATCTCATATGCCCCGGGGGTGGGCTTGTGACTTGGTGTGCTTTCACTCCTTGCACATGCGCACATAGCTTGATCTTTGTTTAGGTGGCATAAGGCACTGCGGAAGCTGGCACCATCTTATGATGGTAAATGTATTGCGGCTCTCCACAACCATTGCATACACTATCAGGAGTTTGCTGAAACTACCCTGATATAGCTGTCTCTTGTGAGACTACGCCTGGACCTAGCAAACACATAAGTGGATGCTCACAGTCAGATATTGGATGGATCACAGAGCCCCCAATGGAGGAGCTAGAGAAAGTACCCAAGGAGCTAAAGAGATCTGCAACCCTGTAGGTGCAACAACATTATGAACTAACCAGTACCCAAGAGCTCTTGACTCTAGCTCCATATGTATCAAAAGATGACCTAGTCGGCCATCACTGGAAAGAGAGGCCCATTGGACATGCAAAATTTGTATGCCCCAGTACAGGGGAATGCCAGGACAAAAAAGTGGGAATGGGTGGGTAGGGGGGTGGGGGGGGGGGGAGGGTATGGGGGACTTTTGGGATAGCATTGAAAATGTAATTGAGGAAAATACGTAATAAAAATTTTAAAATTTAATAATAATAAAAAATAAATAAAAATGGGATTCAGAGATAAGCAAAGAATTCTCATCTGAGGAATACTGAATGGCTGAGAAGCACTAGAAAAAAATGTTCAACATACTTAATCATCAGGGAAATGCAAATCAAAACAACCCTGAGATTCCACCTCACACCATTCAGAATGGCTAAGATCAAAAATTCAGGTGACAGCAGATGCTGGCAAAGATGTGGAGAAAGAGGAACACTCCTCCATTGTTGGTGGGATTGCAAGCTTGTACAACCACTCTGAAAGTCAGTCTGGAGATTCCTCAGAAAATTGGACATAGTACTACCAGAGGATTCCTCAATACCTCTCCTGGGCATATATCCAGAAGATGTTCCAACTGGTAAGAAGGACACATGCTCCACTATGTTCTTAGCAGCCTTATTTATAATAGCCAAAACCTGGAAAGAACCCAGATGTCCCTCAACAGAGAAATGGATACAGGAAATGTGGTACATTTACACAATGGGGTACTACTCAGCTATTAAAAAGAATGACATTCCTAGGCAAATGGATGGACCTGGAGGGTATCATCCTGAGTGAGGTAACGCAATCACAAAAGAACACACATGATATGTACTCACTGATAAGTGGATATTAGCCCAGAAACTTAGAATACCCAAGATACAAGATACAATTTGTAAAACACATGAATCTCAAGAAGAAGAAAGACCAAAAAAGTGTGGACACTTTGCCGCTTCTTAGAATTGGGAACAAAATGCCATGGAAGGAGTTATAGAGACAAAGTTTGGAGCTGAGATGAAAGGATGGACCATCTAGAGACTGCCACACCTGGGCATCCATCCCATGATCAGCCTCCAAACACTGGCACCATTGTATACACCAGCAAGATTTTGCTGAAAGGACCCTGATATAGCTGTCTCTTATGAGGCTGTGCCGGGTCCTAGCAAAAACAGAAGTCGATGCTCACAGTCAGCTATTGGATGGAACACAGGGCCCCCAATGGAGGAGCAGAGAAAGTACCCAAGGAGCTAAAGGGGTCTGCAACCCTATAGGTGGAACAACAGCATGAACTAACCAGTACCTCCTGGAGCTTGTGTCTCTAGCTGCATATGTAGCAGAAGATGTCCTAGTTGGCCATCATTAGGAAGAGAGGCCCATTGGTCTTGCAAACTTTATATGGCTCAGTACAGGGGAATGTCAGGGCCAAGAAGTGGGAGTGGAAGGGGAAATGGGAGGGTGAGGGAGGGGGGACTTTTGGGATAGCATTTGAAATGTAAATGAAGAAAATACCTAATTAAAAAATTCATAACAGAAGGAAAATAACCATTATGAACTACCTAGGAAATTATTATATGGTTGGAGGTCACCACAACCTGAAGAAGCTGTATTAAAGGATCATAGCATTGGGAAGGATGAGAACCTCCAGGCTAGTAGATCATGAGGAAAGTGACTGGAACGCACTGGCAAGAGATCTTCTAAGCTTACTCTCAAGATAGCTGGAATAAGAGAGACATTTATAGAGAAACTACATGGTGCTTTGCAAATGCGAACTTCCAAGAACAAATTGGTATTTTCTGTACCTTTAGATAGATAAATGTTAGAGTTATTGTGATTGCTATCATGACCAAAAGCAACCTGAGGAGGAAAGGGTTTATTTTCGCTTACAGTCCATTATGATGGGAGCTGGATGTGCGGGGCAAAAGGAGGGGGGTAACTCTATGTGAGAACTCAGAGGCAATTACTGAAGCAGAGTCCCTAGGGGAATGTTGCTTCCTCACTCATTCCCTGTGGATTGTGATCCTACCTTCTTATATAACTTATTACCCCCTGCCCAGGAAATTCCATACGTAGTTGGGCCCTCCTGAATCAGTTTTATAGAGGCATTTTCTCACTTGAAGGTGCCTCTTTCCATACAGCTCTAGCATGTGTTAAGTTGAAACATAAACAAAAATAAAAACAATGACCAGGAAAGCTAATGAGATAAGAAAAAGACAAAACAAAAATACTTAACCAAACAAAAACCAATTCTACATGAGAAAAAATGAAATTAATGCCTCTGGCCAATGTTTTGAAGCCTGATGTCTGTATCCGTATGTCCAAGTTGGTATGAAGACATATGATGTACTGTTGACTGATAGATATAGATGCTGGATACATGAGAGTTGCCCTATGATACACACATAAAGATGCTGTTTTGAACTTTTGTGATGTAGGCACATCTGGCTTCTGTCTTTCTTTTCTTCTTCTTTCTTCATTACTCATAATTTCCCAGGTGTGTCATGTTGCAAATAGCTTTATAAATTATGCTCAGGACTTCCCCCTTGACATGCATTGAATGGAACTATATAAAACTGCCACTTTATAGGTGTAAAATGACTGTGCTGGCAGTTGATACAGTTCACCTCAATGGTGGTGATCCTTCTGTGGATGTAAATTCTTTTTTATCTGAAACATGACTAGTGGTTTTAATTTTCAGAAGGTAAAAATACTGTAGACAGAGATGTGAAAACCTTAAAACTGAATGCCCAAAGATATGCTTAAGGCTGGAGAGGCGCCTCAGTCATTAATACTAATTCTAGACAATGCTTCCAGATGAATGGAAGTTTCCAGCAGCCATGTAAAGAAGCTCACAAGTGCCTGTCAGCCAAGTGCCCCTGTCAGTGTGTACCTGTACACAAACACCCACACACACATTAAAATTTTTCTTTTCAAAAAACAGATAAGAAAAGCTAAAAATGGTCTTATTGTATGCTTCTATGTGGATGATACGGCAATCACTTGCTTTATCCCTTGTAATTAATTTGGTAAACAGCAATTCAGAATTAATTTCTTTGTAAGTTTGACAATTGGTTTTCTGAAGAGATGACCACTTTGATTTTATTTAGATGCAAAGAAAATTTAAATAGTTTTTGAATGACTATAGGGAATGGACCTGCTTGACATAGATATTTTTAAAAATTCAAACAAATCCAATATTCAAATAAACTATAAATCCAGTATCAGATATTTGTTTATAAATTACAAAATAACTAAATAAGCTTTGTAGTGCAGAGAAGTTCCAATGTGTCTGACATTCCATGCTAATTGGTTATGGTGCTCAGCTTAGTTTCATGCAGTTTAATCCATACAGTAGGCAGGAAAATTTAATTAGATATATAAAAACATGAAGGGTGCCTGTCAAATACAACTGACAAAATAAGGACTGAAACTCTGGAAATAATAGGACAGACACAGCAACCACGCCATGGCCGTTGTAAATACGCATGCGTAGCTCTGTTAAGCTCATCTATGCCTGGAAGAGGAAGAACTTTACCACAGTAAACACCTGGACTCTGATGAAGCTCAAGAAATTGGTGTTGAGCATTCACAGTGCAAGTGCAGCTAGGGGCACAGTTGCCCCCTACTGGCCAAGCTTAGTTTTGCTCTGTCTCCTACAGCCACACTCCTGGGGCTTCTTTTCCTTTGTGCCTTGTTAGGTCTCCTTAGGTTTGTGCTCTGTGTATACATATTACATTTGTATGTATTATTTGAAGCCAGTAGCTGGAGAGTTACAGCACAGAACATGTGTTCATTATATTCCTTTTAAAAATAGTAAAGATGAGTTTGGAGAGATAACTCAGTGATAAGAGCACTTAATGCCCTCAGAGACGACCTATATTCAGTTTCTAACATACACATTGTCTTAGTCAGGGTTTCTATTCCTGTACAAACATCATGACCAAGAAGCAAGTTGTGGAGGAGAGGGTTTATTCGGCTTACACTTCCATACTGTTGTTCATCACTGAAGGAAGTCAGGACTGGAACTCAGGCAGGTCAGGAAGCAGGAGCTGATGCAGAGGCCATGGAGGGATATTCTTTACTGTTTGCTGGGCCCTCGTGAATCAGTTTCATAGAGGCATTTTCACACTTGAGGGTCCCTCTTTCCAAATAACTCTAGCCTGTGTCAAGTTGAAACAAAAACAAAAATAAAAATGGCCCAGGAAAGTTACAAATACTCGGGGGGAGACAAAAGGAAAAAAAAACTCTACATGAGAAACAATAAAAATAACGCCTCTGGGCAATGCTTTGGAACCTGATGTCTGTATCCCTATGTACAAGTGGGTATGAAGGCATCTGAAATGCTGTTGACTGATATATACAGATGCTGGATGCATGAGAGTTGCCCTATGATACACACATAAAGATGCTGTTTTGAACTTTTGTGATGTAGGCACATCTGGCTTCTGTCTTTCTTTCCTTCCTCTTTCTTCATTACTCATAATTTTCTGTGTGTCATGCTGCAAATAGCTTAATATATTAGGCTCAGGACTTCCCCCTTGACATGCATTGAATGGAACCATATATAACTGCCATTTTATAGGTGTAAAATGACTGTGCTGGCAGTTTATAAAGTTCACCTCAATGTTGGGAATTCTTCTATGGATGTAAACTCTTTTTTGTTTCTTTTTTTATACTTCTTGTTTTTTTTTTAAGATTTTATTTTTATTATTTATTATATGTAAGTACACTGTAGCTGTCTTCAGACACTCCAGAAGGGGGAGTCAGATCTCGTTACGGATGGTTGTGAGCCACCATGTGGTTGCTGGGATTTGAACTCTGGACCTTTGGAAGAGCAGTCGGGTGCTCTTACCTGCTGAGCCATCTCACCAGCCCCATACTGTGGGGAGCGGGTGTGGCGGCAGTCCCAAAGGCGCCAGGGACTGCAGCTAAGATATATGACTTGCACCTGACTTCCTCATACAAGACACAAACATCTTGAGTGCTGCGCAGGTGTACCAGGATACAGGTGAATCCAATTTGGTGGAGATTTGCCCCTGCTGCCCTGATTAGCTGAAGCTTCGTGCCTGGTGAGGTGGCGTGGCCTGCTGTACGTGGATGGGAACTGAGAGTATAAAAGAGTGAGAGGCCCAGGGTTCGGGGGAGATATAAAAACAAGGGAGATATATAAACAAGGGAGATATAAACAAGGGAGATATAAACAAGAAGAAACAGGACTGAATAAACGTGTGCAGAAAGATCCTGTTGCAGCGTCCTTCTTCCTGGCCAGTTGGGCGCACGCAAGACCATACTTCTTGTTTTTAATGGATATTTTCTTTATTTACATTTCAAATGCTATCCCAAAAGTCCCCTATACCCTCCCCCCCACCCTCACTCCCACTTCTTGGCCCTGGTTTCCCCTGTACTGAGGTGTTGAGTCTGCTCTCGACCACCAAGAACGACAGGACCACTTCAGTCTTAATCTCTCTCGCTTCAACTTTCTCATCTTTTTCATTCTTCCTTCTTTCTCTCTCTCTGACCCGGGCCTCTCACTCTTATATACTCTCAGCCCTCATCCACTCATTGCAGGCCACATCACCTCACCAGGCATGCAGCTTCAACTAATCAGGGAAGCAGGGGCATGTCTCCACAAAAATAGATTCGCCAGTATCCTGGTGTACCTGCACAGGTCTCACGATGGTTGTAGCTTACTTTCAGGTGTATGAGGAAGTCAGGTGCAAGTCATAAGACTTAGCTGCAGTCCCTGGTGCCTTCTTGGGACTGCTGCCACACCCACTCCTCACATTTCCCCCTTTTTTCTTTTTTGGCAAAGAGAATGTCTGTCTTATATTGCCCCCTGCAGCAATGCCCCTTACCCGTCCTTGGGAGACAAACAGCATTGGTTTGATCCCTGTCTTAGGTTGGTGACATGCCCAGGGAGTCTTATCCGTCACTGACTACTTCTCTATCATGCCAAGCCACACTTGGGGAGATTGTCCCGTTTGCAGGTGCATCAGAAGGCCAGGATGCTGATTAACCTATGGCCAGATCTTGATTGCTGCAAGCAAGCCTCATGAGTGAAGGTAGAGGTCTGATCCCCAGTGTGCAAGCATGGGGGCCCTACACAAAACCATTGCTTGGGCTCATCACCCAGAGAGGTCTTGGCCAGCTCCCGTGTCGTTTTTCCTGGGGGAAGGGAACTAGGACACTGAACCTTCATGCAATCAGATGTGCCTTCCACAGGATGCCAACAGCAAGCTATCCTCTGTACAGTGCTTAGCCTCGCAACCTATGGCATAACGCAGCATTATTTCATTAGAGAGGCAAACCGAATCTGAGGAGATTGTCCCTCCTCCACTGCGGCAAAAGCCTGCGCTACGGTGGCGAAAGTGCGGGCCTGCACACGCTGCACCTGACACATGCACCAAACACACAACACACACACTATTACAAGCATACATCCCAGGGCTCCCATCAGCCCTGAGGCAAGGGATAGGCAGTTTGTAAACAAAGTAACTTGAACAGTCAAAGGTACAAAGCAAGGCATCCTAGTCACAACAGCCATATGATATAACGAATATCACTACTACAATTAACATTATTCTTATAAACAATAAACACAAAAGGAGGCCACATACAAACAGGTGTGGACTGAAAAGAAACATTCCTTCCTCCAGCAAATTGAAATACAGAAGTTTCAAACACATTAGAACCATTCCAATAAAATTTGCATTATCCCAGGCCCCTCCCGCCCCCTGGCTTAAGGGGGAAAGATCAGTGCAACTACCATTCACCCCACATAACAACCATACATATAAGGGGCACTGCCCAAGGTGGAAGGGACAAAAAGGAAGGGGGGCCCATCTAGGTTGGAGGGTATAGTGCCATTGCCCTTGGATATACTGGCAGGCCACACCTCGAATCCAGGTAGCATTAGCTTTAGTAGATACAGCTGAACACAATCACTCATCTGTGAAATATTTTGAATCATCTGAAAACGCAACAATCCCTTTAGCTAAAGCAGCATAGAAAAAAGGCAATTGTAGTAGCGAAGCATTAGATGTAAAGAATTGAGAAAACACTTGAATGCGTCAATGGCATGGGCCTCAGGAACACAGACATAATTCCCCAACGTAGCTCTTCAGTTCTCACTAGCAGGAGCATTCTCAGCCACAGGAACATCCACGTCCTCATCATTCTGCTTGCCCTGAATTGCTCTGATCAGCCGTTCTGGGACCCACAGCGGTTGTCAGTGATCCTGGGGAAACACAAACAGACCCTCTCTCCCAAACCAATTGAGAGCGCTCCTCTCTCACCTGATTCAGCACCTCATTACCTCTCTGGAGTTCTGCGCCACATCTTTTTCTATCTTCTATGCAATTTCTCACTAACTTCCAGACTGGCAAAGCCCCTTTTGGTAAAACCCTCTGTTCCTCTGCAAACCTCAATTCCCAATGGTGCTTGGTGCAACTTGTTCCAAACCCGTGAACCTTAACTTGTTCCAAAGCCGGGAACCTTAACTTGTCCCAAAGCCAGGAAACTTAACTTATCCCAAAGCAGAGAACCTTAACTTGTCCCAAAACCGGGAACCTTAACTTGTCCCAAAACCGGGAACCTTAACTTGTCCCAAAACCGGGAACCTTATCGTTACTTTGTGCTTGCTTCCTGGCAACTTTATTTTTACCTCTATTTTTATCCGAGGTCCTTCCAAAACTCCTGGGGTCTTAAGTTTCACTTACCGTGAACTTACCCTGCCGGCAAACACTGACTGCTGAAAGTTCTGAACTCGTTGGTGGAGGAGTCGATTTCCCGTACGGGCCACCAATTGTAGCATCTGCTCTCGACCAGCAAGAACAACACGACCACCAGTCCTTCTAATAGCACTTTATTCAGCAAACTTCAGTCTTAATCTCTCTCGCTTCAACTTTCTCTCTCATCTTTTTCTTTCTTCCTTCTTTCTCTCTCTCTGACCCGGGCCTCTCACTCTTATATACTCTCAGCCCTCATCCACTCATGGCAGGCCATGTCACCTCACTAGGTATGCAGCTTCAGCTAATCAGGGCAGCAGGGGCATGTCTGCACCAAAATGAATTCGCCAGTATCCTGGTGCACCTGCGCAGCTCTCATGATGGCTGTGGCTTTTTTTCAGGTGTATGAGGAAGTCAGGTGCAAGTCATAAGACTTAGTTGCAGTCCCTGGCACCTTCTTGGGACTGCTGCCACACCTGCTCCTAACATTGGGGCATATAAAGTTTGCAATACCAAGAGGCCTCTCTTCCCAATGATGGCCAACTAGGCCATCTTCTGCTACATATGCAGATAGAGACACTAGTTCTGGGGGTGCTGATTAGTTCATATTGTTGTTAGGCCTATAATGTTGCAAACACCTTCGGCTCTTGGGTACTTTCTCTAGCTCCTACAATGGGGGCCCTGTGTTCCATCCTATAGATGACTGTGAGCATCCACCTCTGAATTTGCCAGGCACTGGCAAAGCCTCATAGGAGACAAATATATCCAGGGTCCTTTCAGCAAATCTTGCAGGCGTATGCAATAATGGCTGCGTTTGGTGCCTGAGTATGGGATATGGACCCACAGGTGGGGCAGTCTCTGGATGGTCCATCCTTTCATCTTAGCTCTAAACTTTGTCTCTGCAACTCCTTCCATGGATATTTTATTCCCTATTCTAGGGAGGTATGAAGTATCCACGAGTTGATCTTCCTTCTTGATTTTCTTGTGTTTTAGAAGTTGTATCTTGGGTGTTCTATGATTCTGGGCTAATATCCACTTATCAGTGAGTGCATATCTAGTGCCTTCTTTTATGATTGGGTTACATCTCTCAGAATGATATCCTCCAGATACTTTCATTTTCTCAAGAATTTCATAAATTCATTGTTTTTAATAGCTGAGTAGTACTCCATTGTGTAAATGTACCACATTTTCTGTATCCATTTCTCTGTTGAGGGACATCTGGGTTCTTTCCAGCTTCTGGCTATTATAAATAGGGCTGCTTTGAACATAGTGGAGCATGTGTCCTTATTACAAGTTGGAACATCTTCTGGGTATATGCCCAGGAGAGGAATTGCTGGATCTACTGGTAGTACTATGTCCAGTTTTCTGAGAAGCCACCAGACTGATTTCCAGAGTGGTTGTACAAGCTTGCAATCCCACCAGCAGTGAAGGAGTGTTCCTCTTTCTCCACATCCTCGCCAGCAACTGCTGTCACCTGAATTTTTTTTAATTAGGTATTCTCTATTTTATATTTCAAATGCTATCCCAAAAGTCCCCCCATTACCCTTTCACACTGCACTACCCACCAACTCCCACTTCTTGGCCCTGGTGTTCCCCTGTACTGAGGCATATAAAGTTTGCAAGACCAAGGGGCCTCTCTTCCCAATGATGGCCGACTAGGCCTTCTTCTGCTACATATACAGCTAGAGACAGGAGCTCTGGGGGTACTGGTTAGTTCATATTGTTGTTTCACCTATAGGGTTGCAGACCCCTTTAGCTCCTTGGGTACTTTCTCTAGCTCCTCCATTGGGGGCCCTGTGTTCCATCCAAGAGTGAATGTGAGCATCGACTTCTGTGTTTCCCAGGCACCTGCATAGCCTCACAAGAGACAGCTATATCAGGGTTCTTTCAGCAAAATCTTGCTGGCATATGCAATGGTGTCAGTGTTTGGAGGCAGATTATGGGATAGATCCCTGGGTGCGGCAGTCTCTAGATGGTCCATTCTTTCCTCTCAGCTCCAAACTTTGTCTCTGTAACTCCTTCCATGGGTGTTTTGTTCCCAATTCTAAGAAGGGGCAACGTGACCACACTTTGATCATCATTCTTCATGAGTTTCATCTGTTTTGCAACTTGTATCTTGGGTATTGTAAGTTCCTGGGCTAATGTTCCCTTATCAGTGAATACATATCATGTGAGTTCTTTTGTAATTCGGTTACCTCACTCAGGATGATAACCTCCAGGTCCATCCATTTGCCTACAAATTTCATAGATTCATTCTTTTTAATAGCTGAGTAGTACACCATTGAGTAAATATACCACATTTCCTGTATCCATTCCTCTGTTGAGGGGCATCTGGGTTCTTTCCAGGTTTTGGCTATTACAAATAAGGCTGCTATGAACATATTGGAGCATGTGTCCTTCTTACCAGTTAAAACATCTTCTGGATATATGCCCAGGAGAGGTATTGTGGGATCCTCCAGTAATACTATGTCCAATTTTCTGAGGAACCGCCAGACTGATTTCCAGAGTGGTTGTACCAGCTTGCAATCCCACCATCAATGGAGGAGTATTCCTCTCTCTCCACATCCTCGCCAGCATCTGCTGTCACCAAAATTTTTTATCTTAGCCATTCTGACTGGTGTGAGGTGGAATCTCAGGGTGGTTTTGATTTGCATTTCTCTGATGATTGAGGATGTTAAACATTTTTTCTAGTGCTTCTCAGTCCTTTGGTATTCCTCGGTTGAGAATGCTTTGTTTAGCTCTGTACCCCATTTTAATATGGTTATTTGAATTTCTGGAGTTCAGCTTCTTATGCTCTTTGTATATATTGGATATTAGTCCCCTATCAGATTTAGGATGAGTAAAGATCTTTACCCAATTTGTTGGTGGCCTTTTTGTCTTATTGACAGTATCTATTGCCCTACAGAAACTTTGCAATTTTATGAGGTCCCATTTGTCAATTCTTGATCTTACAGCGAAAGCCATTGCTGTTCTGTTTAGGAATTTTTCTCCTGTGCCCATATCTTTGAGGCATTTCCCCACTTTCTCCTCTATAAATTTCAGTGTCTCTGGTTGTATGTGGAGGTCTTTGATCCACTTAGACTTGAGCTCTGTACAAGGTGATAAGAATGGATCAATTTGAATTCTTCTACATGATAACTGCTAGTTGTGCCAGCACTATTTGTTGAAAATGATGTCGTTTTTCCACGGGATGGTTTTAGCTCCCTTGTCAAAGATCAGGTGACCATAGGTGTGTGGGTTCATTTCTGGGTCTTCAGATCTCATCCATTGATCTACCTATTTATCTCTGTACCAGTATCATGCAGTTTTTATCACAATAGCTCTGTAGTACAGCTTGAAGTCAGGCATGGTGATTCCCCCCAGAGATTCTTTTATTGATAAGAATAGTTTTTGCTATCCTACGCTTTTTGTTATTCCAGATGAATTTGCAAATTGCCCTTTCTAATTCATTGAAGAATTGAGTTGGAATTTTCATGGGGATTGCATTGAATCTGTACATTGCTTTCGGCAGGATAGCCATTTTTACTGTATTTATCCTGTCAATCTATGAGCATGGGAGATCTTTCCATCTTCTGACATCTTCAATTTTATATTATTTGTGACTATTGTGAAGGGTGTTGTTTTCATAATTTATTTCTCAGCCTGTTTATCCTTTGTGTACAGAAAGGTCACTGACTTGTTTGAGTTAATTTTATATCCAGCCACTGCACTGAAGATGTTTATCAGGTTTAGGAGTTCTCTGGTGGAAGTTTTAGGTTCACTTATATATACTATCATATCATCTGCAAAAAGTGATATTTTCACTTCTTCCTTTCAAATTTGTATCCCCTTGATTGCCTTTTGTTGACGAATTGCTCTGGCTAGGACGTCAAGTACAATGTTGAATAGGTAGGGAGAAAGTGGGCAGACTTGTCTAGTCCCTGGTTTTAGTGGGATTGCTTCCAGCTTCTCACCATTGACTTTGATGTTGACTATTGGTTTGCTTTAGATTGCTTTTATCATGTTTAGGCATGGGCCTTGAATTCCTGATCTTTCTAAGACTTTTATCATGAAAGAGTGTTGGATTTTGTCAAATGCTTTCTCAGCATCTAACGAGATGTTCATGTGATTTTTGTCTTTGAGTTTGTTTATGTAGTGGATTACGTTTATCATTCCAGAAATGCACCCACACATCTATGGTCACGTGATCTTTGACAAAGGAGATAAACCATCCAGTGGAAAAGACAGCATTTTCAACAAATGGTTCTGGTTCAACTGGCAGTTAGCATGTAGAAGAATGCAAATCAATCCATTCTTATCCACTCCAGCCATCTTCCTTCTGAGCCCAGCAGAGGCTGCTAAGGGCTCCAGAGTGCTCTCCACACCTCAGAACCTCAGGATCACCTCCCGATCACGGGTGAGTGGAACACAACCTCAGCTCCAAAGAATCGCAGTGGGTCTGTACCAGCAAGAACAGGGACAGAGTAACCCTGCCAGACCAGAGGCGGGGATCTGTTCTGGTTGAGGCCACTCCCAGCAATATTCCTTCTAAGCCCAGCAGAGGCTGCTAAGGGCTCCAGAGTGCTCTCCATGCTGCAGGACATCGGGATCACTTCGGGAAAACGGGTGAGTGGAACACAATATCAGCTCCAAAGAATCGTGGAGGGTCTTGTGCCTACAGGAACAGGGGCAAAAGAACCCTGCCCGACCAGAGGCTGGGATCCATTCAGGTCAGGGCCAGCCCCGCCATCTACAGAGTGAACCCAACCAAGGGTATCTAGGACACCAGAGGACACTCCACACCACAGGACCCCTAGCACACCCAGGAACTCCTGATCAACTGAGAGCACATGGCCAATAGAGGCAACAGAGCTTCTTGGTAAGGGTCCCCTCAGGCCTTCATCCTCAGCTAGGAGGCAGAGCTGAGACCCAGACCCCTGGGCACATTCCTTGCCAGAGGAGAGTTGGCCTACAGGGAGGGTTCTGACCCCAGAACTCAGGAGGAGTATCAGCGTTCCAGACTGCTGGACACCTGCCCTGCAAGAGGAGAGTTTGCCTACAGAGAGTGCTCTGACCACTGGAAATCAGGTGAGAGTTGGACTCCCAGGAGTGCTGACAGAGGCTAACAGAATCACAGGAGGATCAAGCTCCAACCAGAGACAGCTTGATCATTAACACCAGAGATTTCCAGATGGCAAAAGGCAAAGGTAAGAATCTTACTAACAGAAACCAAGAACACTGGGAATCATCAAAACCCAGTACGCCCACCACAACGAGTCCTGGATACCCCAGCACACCCAAAAAGCAAGACATGTATTTAAAATCATATCTCATAATGGTGGTAGAAGATTTAAAGAAGGGCATTAATAACTCACTTAAAGAAATACAGGAGAACAGTGCTAAAGAGGTAGAAGCCCTTAAAAAGGAAGTACAAAAGTCCCTCAAGGAATTACAGGAGAACACCACTGCTAAACAAGTAGAAGAAACACAAAAATCCCTTAAGAATTACAGGAAAACACCAACAAACAGGCGATGAAATTGAACAAAACCATCCAAGATCTAAAAATGGAAGTAGAAACAATGAAGAAAACCCAAAGGGAGACAACTCTGGAGATGGAAACCCTAGGAAAGAAATCAGGAACCATAGATGTGAGCATCAGCAACAGAATACAAGAGATGGAAGGGAGAATCTCAGGTACAGAAGATTCCATAGGACACAACTATCAAAGAAATAGAAAAATGCAAAAAGATCGAAACTCAAAACATCCAGGAAATCCAGGACACAATGAGAAGATCAAACCTACGGATAATAGGAGTAAATTCTTTTTTATCTGAAGCATGATTAGTGGTTTTAAATTACAGAACCTAAAAATGCTTTAGCCACGGATGTGAAAACTTTAAAAGTGAATGCCTAAAAAGTGCTTAGGGCTGGAGAGGCACCTCTGTCACTAATTGTATCTCCAGACAATGCTTCCAGAGGACCAGATGAACAGAAGTTTCCAGCAGCCATGTCAAGCAGCTATCAGCTGTCAGCCAAGTACCCCTGTCATGACTATGCATGCACCTGCAAACACACATACAAACATACACACATGCACACACACACACACACACACACACACACACACTAAAATTAATATTTAAATACACAGCAAAATAAATGCTAAAAATGGACTTATTATATGCTTCTATGTGGATAATAAGGGAATCACTGACTTTGTTCCTTGTAATTAACTTGATAAATAGCAATTCAGAATTAATTTCATTGTAAGCTTGACAATTGGTTTTCTTAAGAGATGATCACTTTCATTTTATTTAGATGCAAAGAAAATTTAAATAGTTTTGTGATGACTACAGGGAATGGACCTGCTTGAAATGGATATTTAAAAAGAATCAAACAAATCCAAGATTCAAATACACTATAAATCTAGTGTCAGACATTTGTTTGTAAATAACAGAAAGACTAAATAAGCTCTGTAGTGCAGAGAATTACCAATGTGTCTGACATTCCATGCTACCTGGTTGTGGTACTCAGCTTAGTTTCATGCAGTTTAATCCATCCACTAGGCAGTAAAATTTTAATTAGATATATAAAAACATGAAGGGTGCCTGTCAAATACAACTGACAAGATAAGGACTGAAACTCTGGAGATAATGGGACAGACCCAGCAACCACACCATGGCTGTTGTAACTATGCATGTGTAGCTCTGTCAAACTCATCTATGTCTGAAAGAGTAAGAACTTAACCACAGTAGACACCTGGACTATGATGAAGCTTAAGAAATTGGTTGAGTACTCACAGTGCAAGTGTAGCAAAGGCACGGTTGCCCTCTACTGGCCAAGCTGAGTGTTGCGCTGTCTCCTACAGCCCCACTGCAGGGGTGTCCTCTGTTTGTGCCTGTTAGGTTTGTGCTCTATGTATACATATTACATTTGTATGTATATTACATTTGTATGTATAATTTGAAGAGAGTAGCTGGAGAGTTATAGCACAGAACATGTGCTCATTATAGTCCCTTTTAAAAATAGAAAAATTGAGTCTGGAGAGGTAGCTCAGTGTTAAGAGCACTTGATGCCCTCACATACGACCTGAATTCAGTTTCCAGCATACACTTGATAGCTCACAACCATCTACACCTCCAGTTCTACAAGATCTGGCACCTTTTTCTGACTCCTCAGGGATGAGTCATGTATGTGATAGACATACATGCAGCCAAAACACTTATACACATAAAATAAATCTAAAAACGTATAAATAGCAAATAAATATAAATAACAAATCAGGGGACTGGAGAGATGCATCATCAGTTAAAAGCACAGGCTGTTCCTTCCGAGGACTTAGGTTTGGTTTATGGCACCCACATGGTAGCCCACAACCATCTGTAACTCCAGCTCCAAAGGATCCATGGTTAATCTACTTTAAAAGATTAATCTCATTTTTCATTACAAATGTTTCAAGCTAACCTTACAATGAAAAGCTTTGGTTACTAGTCTTTTAATCTGTGAGTCATATTCTTTTGTTCTTCAACTGCTAAGGATTGAACCTATGGTGTCACGATAACCAAGTTACAACTCACGGCCAGCAGGCTAAACCCCTATCTCCAAGCTTAGATTCTTCTACTGAAGTTACCTTAGATAGTCTGAGCTCTTTCTCCATAGGAAACTGTTATTGGTCCTTTTGGGTTAGACATTTTGTCTCATTTTATGTGGCATCACACATTTTTCCTATTCCAGTTCCTTTCCAGGGACTAGACAAGGCTGCCCACTTTCTCCCTACCTTTTCAACATAGTACTTGAAGTATTAGCCAGAGCAATTCGACAACAAAAGGAGATCAAGGGGATAAAATTGGAAAAGAGGAAGTCAAAATATCACTTTTTGCAGATGATATGATAGTATATATAAGTGACCCTAAAAATTCCACCAGAGAACTCCTAAACCTGATAAACAGCTTCGGTGAAGTAGCTGGATATAAAATTAACTCAAACAAGTCAATGGCCTTTCTCTACACAAAGAATAAACAGGCTGAGAAAGAAATTAGGGAAACAACACCCTTCTCAATAGTCACAAATAATATAAAATATCTTGGCGTGACTCTAACGAAGGAAGTGAAAGATCTGTATGATAAAAACTTCAAGTCCCTGAAGAAAGAAATTAAAGAAGATCTCAGAAGATGGAGAGATCTCCCATGCTCATGGATTGGCAGGATCAACATTGTCAAAATGGCTATCTTGCCAAAAGCAATCTACAGATTCAATGCAATCCCCATCAAAATTCCAACTCAATTCTTCAACGAATTAGAAGGAGCAATTTACAAATTCATCTGGAATAACAAAAAACCTAGGATAGCAAAAACTCTTCTCAAGGATAAAAGAACCTCTGGTGGAATCACCATGCCTGACCTAAAGCTTTACTACAGAGGAATTGTGATAAAAACTGCATGGTACTGGTATAGAGATAGACAAGTGGACCAATGGAATAGAATTGAAGACCCAGAAATGAACCCACACACCTATGGTCACTTGATCTTTGACAAGGGAGCCAAAACCATCCAGTGGAAGAAAGACAGCATTTTCAACAATTGGTGCTGGCACAACTGGTTGTTATCATGTAGAAGAATGCAAATCGATCCATACTTATCTCCTTGTGCTAAGGTCAAATCTAAGTGGATCAAGGAACTTCACATAAAACCAGAGACACTGAAACTTATAGAGGAGAAAGTGGGGAAAAGCCTTGAAGACATGGGCACAGGGGAAAAATTCCTGAACAGAACAGCAATGGCTTGTGCTGTAAGATCGAGAATTGACAAATGGGACCTAATGAAACTCCAAAGTTTCTGCAAGGCAAAAGACACCGTCAATAAGACAAAAAGACCACCAACAGATTGGGAAAGGATCTTCACCTATCCTAAATCAGATAGGGGACTAATATCCAACATATATAAAGAACTCAAGAAGGTGGACTTCAGAAAATCAAATAACCCCATTAAAAAATGGGGCTCAGAACTGAACAAAGAATTCTCACCTGAGGAATATCCAGTTCCTTTCCAAATGCCTTCATTACTTCTTACCCATTCCAAATCAAATGTTAATGCCTTTGTAATATTGTGTTAGGTGGGGTTCTCTAGAAGAGAAAACCTTACAGCATGTATGTGAATTGTTTATTAGAATGGCTTACAGACTATATAGTTCAGCTAATCTACTAACAGAAATACCAAGAATTCATTAATTTTTCAGTCCTCAAGGTTGGATGTCTTAGATGTTTTTCAGTATATGTCTGAATTCCAAAGAAGTAGGCCCTATTGGAAGGAACATGGGGCCCCTAATTAAGGAGCTAGAGAAAGTAACCAAGGGGCTAATGGGGTCTGCAACCCTGTAGGAGGATCAAAAATATTAGCTAACTAGTACCTCCCAGATCTATGTCTCTAGTTGCATATGTAGCAGAGGATGACCTAGTTGGCCATCAATAAGAAGAGAGGCCCTTGGTTTTGTGAAGATCAGATGTCCCAGTACAGGGGAATGCCGTGCCAGCATGCAGAAGTGGGTAGATTGAGGAGCAGGGCATGAAGAGGGTATAGGGGACTTTTGGGAAAGCATTTGAAATGTAAATGAAGAAAATATCTAATAAGAAAAAAAGTAGGTCCTAATGCTCATGAAGGAAGAGACTTGCTAGCAAAGGTAAGGGGAAGCTCTCTAGAGGGAACTTCCTTCTTCCATGTCTTTTATATAGGCTGGCAAAACAAGGTATGACCCAGTTTTAGGTGTATCTTTGATCCTCAAAAAATCTGGATTAAAGGTGTGTCTTTCCATCTTCAATTGAATTTTATTTCTCAAAGAGATTGATTTATTATCTCTCAAAGGTGTACTGACCTGCTAAAGTTTTAGTTGATTCCAGATGAGGTTAACAACAAGAATAGCCATTACAAGCCCACCCCTTGTCATCTAGACACACATTCATATATCCCTTTTTCATGCTTATCTTCCAAATGGAAGTAATAGCCAGGTCATAATTTTACCTATATACCTATCCCATGGACAATCTCAAAAGCATTATATATTTAACAGAGTCATAATTGTGCACAACATGATATAAATATCCCTCATACAACCATAAATGCATTATAAATTTTAATATGTCCACTCAAGGGACATTCTTTGATGTCTCAAAATTTAAATATGACAACCACTGATAATCTTTTAATTGTTCTGATATTATATGACAATGAAACAAAACATGAAAATCTGTACAAACACATTCTTAACAAAATACAAGGTGGACTGCTCTGGTGCATACCCAGTTGCCTTGAGCTGTGTGCCTCCCACCCCCAACCCCAGCTCCATTGTCCAGCCACTGCTCCACTGGCCTCACACAGACCTGATGTACTTGGAGTATACAGGATAGACCCTATCTCCTGCCCCAAATCTCCTGCCCTCTATGTCACCTGGGGCACAACCAGCTGCTCTGAGCCTGCCACATGAGATCCATTGTCCAGCCCAAGGCTGCCCACCAGAGGCCTGCTGCACCAGGAATATCCAGGTTAGGCCAAATCTCCTGATACCTGTTACACCTATAAAATCCAGGGACAACCAGATGACTAAAGGCCAGCATAAGAACATAACCAACAAGACCAAATGAAATATGCCATCTTCAGAGCATAGCTATCTTACTACAGAAACCCTGGATATCCTAACACAAGTAAAGCACAAGAAAATGACATTCACTCAATCTTATGAAGATGATAGAGGCCTTTAAAGAAAAAAATGAATAAATCCCTTAAAGAAATACAGGAAGATACAATCAAACAGGTAGAGGTTCCCACTCTCAACAATGGATAGGTCATTGAGATAGAAAGTAAGCAGAGAATTAATGAAACTAGCAGAAGCTATGAATCAAATGGACCTAACACATATCTAGAGAACATCTCACCCAAACACACACACACACAAAACCTTCTTCTTAGCATCTCATTGAATCTTTCCCAAAACTGACCACATAGTTGATCACAAAGCAGTTGGTCTTGTATCTCAACAGATACAAGAACATTGAAATAACTCCTAGTATCCTATCAGCCTATCATGCATTAAATCTAGACTTCAACCACAGAAACAACAGAAAGCCCACAAACTCGTGGAAACTGAACAATTCTCTACTCAATGATCCTTGAGTCAAGGAAGAAATAAAGAAAAGAATTCTCATATTAGCAATTTGAAAGTACACCTGAAAGTTCCATGGAAAAAGGAAAAGCAAGCATACCCAAAGTGAGTAGTTGGTAAGAGATTATCAAACAGGGCTGAAATCAATAAGATAGAAACAAAGAAAAGAATACAAAGAATCAAGGAAAACAAAAGCTGGTTCTTTGGAAAATTCAACAAAATAAACAAATTCTTAGCCTAACCACCTAAGAGACAAAGACACAGTATCCACATTAACAAAGTCAGAAATAAAAAGGGAGACAAAACAACATACACTGAAGAAATTCAATGAATCACTCAGCCTGACCTACAAAGCCTGTACTCCATAAAATTGAAAAATCTAACTGAAATGTATAAATTTCTAGATAGATATCACTTATCAAAGTTAAATCAAGATTAGGTAAAGTATTTAAATAACCCTATAAGCCCTAGGAAATAGAATCAGTCGTTAAAAGTCTCCCATCCAAAAGAAAACAAGGCTCCAGAGTTCACCCTGTGCCACTGCTCTCTATACCCAAATCCTACCAGGAGAAAGCTGGACTCTCAGGAGTACTGACACACCTGTTGGTAAGACCAACAGTTTTGCTCAAATTCCTGGTCCAAGAAGGACCCACCCAGAGCCAACAGGACACAGGAACCATGGAAAAGTGGAGGACAGGATCCTTCTGGTTTCTGTCTGCACTCACAAGCTGAACCTGTGTCACAGTTTTCTATACCCAAATTCCTCCTGGAGAGAACTGGTCTCCCAGGAGTATTAACACACAGACATGCAGGAGAGACAAGCAACAGTCAAAGACAGCAAGAACAGCTAACACCAGAGATAACCAGATGGCTCTTGGCAAGTGCAACACCTTAAAGCAGAAACCAAAGCTACTTGGTGTTGTGTCCGGCCAGCGGCTCACATGTCTGGGTTTTAGTCTGGAAAGGCATCTTAGAAACCTGGAAGAGAAGAAGGAGGGGGGGGGGGGAACTAGGCGGCACGAGAGAAAGACAGAACCAAGACAAGGCTCTGTTCAAGGTTCAATTTTACTATTTCCGACACTCAGTTATGAAGCAGGGGAAGGGAACCGAATCCCACTAAATCATCTTGGAGTAAACTTGCAGGTGAACACGTGATAGGTCCAGAACAGCTAGTTGCCAGGCAGCGGCAGTGGGAGTGGCAGGATGATAGGGTGGCAAGCTCTGCCCCAAAGCTCTCTAATACTAAAAACCTGAGCAAAGAGTTTTCAGGCTGGGTAGGGGAGGCTACATCTCATCCCTGTCGTTAATGTAAAAAAGAAAAGGCTGGGCTGAGGCATAAAATTTATTTATGCTCTATAGTTCTGCCTGAATTTTAGGGCCTAATGAAGAAACCTTTCTCAGTGGGATTTCTTAACTTTTCTTCTGGTAAACCATATCTGGATAAGACTGTCCTTTCTGCCCTAGTAAACAACTAGCAGATTAGCCCTGAGCTGTAGGCTCTGACTTTATAATGCTAATTAATACTGAATAGGTAATTTCTTAGTTGAATTTTATATAGTCAGATGCAGGGCGTTGGAACCCAGGGGAAGGCTGACTGTACAAAATTGAAAAGCACTTTATTATGAATAACGCTGAAGAAGAGTTCTTAGATATTTCCTCCACATTCTTGGATGACAGTTGGGTAACAGGGGGGAGGGGGTATCAACTGGCTCCCTAGTAAAATGCCAATTGCCTTTTTAGGGTAGGAAGCTGTGAAGGGCTTTCCATTCTGACGGTAAAATCTCCAACCTCTCCCCCCACCCTATTAATTAAGTTTAATAAGGTCACGCTTAACTGAGGTGATCAAATTATTTTCTCATCCATAGATGAGTGGACTTTAACCATGGCTTGGGGGGAAATTGACCTGATTCCTCCCGTGGGTGCTGTCATGACCCACACTTGTGGCTCTTGGTATCTTTTGGGAAGGGGAGGCAGAACCTTAGAAAGATATTTTGGTTGTAACTGGAACTAGATACCAACCTCCATCCAAACCAGGTGTATCTCACAGGGAACCCAGAAATGGTCAAGCTGGTCCTTCACCTACAGTAAATTTCTGCACCCAAGCAGTACTCATACTGTATTCATATGATCACGAATCAGTATGCACAGTTCTGAGTACTGTGCAGCTCCTAAAGAAGAATTGTCAACCTCAGATTTAGCAAGGCCTTGACAAGAATTATGTCACTAGTAATACCACAATTTGTGGCTCTTAGGCTATATTAGGAGCTGGAGGTCACCCTCCTCATCTCTGTTATTCCCACAGCCTGAGGAACTAAGGGGACCTTGCAAAAACTGCAAGGGTGGAAAACCAGAGACCAGCTAAGGGACTAAGCCCATCTATCAGAATAAAAACCAATCTCTTCTAATATTTGAAATTTCTGCCTTTTTAGCCCTTGTAGTAAACCTAAATCTCAAATCAGACCTAAAGCCACAATACCTCTTTAGAATGAAAATAACAGCTGCCTCTAGCATGCTCTAGGGGGCAGGGATGCATGCCCACTGCAGTCTGGCTGAAGGTGTTGATTTACCTGCTTGAAAGACAAAATCTTAAACATAGAAGAGTAACATCACAAAGCTTCTTTTGGGGAAGTTCAGGTACTTTATTCAGTTGCAAATTAGCAAGGCTCAAGCTCAGTCTCTGGGCTGGTTTTAGAATAGTAAAAAGGCCAGAGACTCTCTGGAAGTGGGGGATGTGCTCTGAATTACCTTTGCTAGGTAATTAAGAATATAGTTATCTACAATAGGAATCTATAATGTTGGACTAAATATTAGACCAGTCTAAGATTGAGTTAGAATGACTGGTCACACTGAAGAAAAGAGAAAAATCATTATGACTCTATTAAATGACTAATCTTACTAAGTCAGAATAACAAGTCTCTGATGTTCTTTTGCCATAAAGTTAAAAGGCTTGAAGCTAGTCTAAACTGGAAAAATGGTAAGCAAGGAGTGATCTAAAACATGAATCTAATTTAGTTTCTTAGTCATTTCAATCAGGGCACTGAGTCAACTTACCTGCCAGCTTGTCACACAAATTAACCATCATGCTTCTGTGGCTTTCTGTGGAGAGAACCTGATTTTCCCTTCCCTAATAAGGTAGCTGTTTAGGATCAAACTATAAGCCAATAAGAAGATCCTTTTAAGATACTATAAAGCATTTATTAAATTCTTTGCCATTTAAATTTCAAAATTTGAAAATAAAGGTATGATTTAAATAGTGTGCATAAGAATGCACTAAATAATATGTATGGGGATACAATTTTCCTCTTCTTTGTCTTTTAAGAAGTTAAAGTTATAAAGTTTCAATATCTAATCCAGTTATCCCACCACAGCAAGTTCGAGATACACCAACACACCAGAACAAGATTAGGATTTATAAAGGATTTAGACTATGCTCTACTGTGCTTCAAAAAGCTCAACTCTTGTGATTTATATGGATTCTGGAGATCAAACTCAGTACCTCACACTGCACAGCAAGCTCTTGACCAGTTGAGCTGTAGGCCCAGCCCTGGGCCCTTTTTGATACAGCAGTCAGTCTAGCTGAATACTTTAATGTTTGAAACTGGGACCATTCCTTCCTCCCTAAAACTAAGGTCCCAAGAGACTTAGAGAAATAACGACTCTCTTATCCTCTCTCATAGCTCAGATTAAAATGTAAACATTGCCTTGGTTCTGTCCCCTACCAAATACACAGCCCCAAAGCAAGCACTGCATTTGTGGGTGTACTAGTACTACTGAAGTTGGGAAGAACCCTCTCAAGGCAGCCTGGTGCATCTCAGAAAGAACCTGAGCCATGAAGGTAGCTGACTTACTAAGGTATTTTCCATGAAACATGAAAAGCTCTCTTTGGATGCCATGATCCACAAAAGAGACCTAGTGATGTATGTCTGATAATTCCAGCTCTGGGGAGGCAGAGGGTGGGAGATCCTGGGGTTTAATTGCCAGTAGTAGGTCTAGCCACATTCATAAGCTCTTGGTGAAGAGAACGACTCTGTCTCAGAAAACTAGGGGGAGAATGAGAGAGGAAGACACTTGACATCAACATCTGGCTTCTACATATTCACACACACAGGTGCACAAGAACCTGCACACTCATGCACACACACACACACACACACACACATACATACACACTCACATACACACACACACACACACACACACACACACACACACACACACACACACACATACACACAAACACAAGCCAATCTTTATAAAAGGAATGAAGAAAGGAACCTTCTTTAGGATTTAGGGAGGTCTCAGGAAGATCTATGTTGGGTGCAATGGGGAAATGACCCCTCAATTATTAAATAGCCCAATAGATCCCATTGATAATAAGTGGACACAAACATAAAGCTAACTCTGCAACTGGTAATGAAGTAGCTGTCACTGGTTTTAACCAGAGGACAGGCACCATTTTAGATGGCAAAATGATCTTGTGATGACAATCTCAGGATGATGGTGTCTAATGTTCATATTTTGTGAGGTCATTCATTCCAGATAAGGCATTCTGGCCAACCATGTGCATCAGGCCAGTTTGTGCAAGTGGGAACTGCTAGTTCTAGCACTCAGGCCAGCCCCAAGATGTCAGCAGCTGCTTTGATATTTAGAATGGGTGTTCCTGTCACTTCTGAACCCACAGGCAGTTGTGTTTTTTCTGTATGTCATGTAAGGTTGGGAATCTGTCCTAAATATCACTCTGCTTCAGCCCGTGCTTCTCTGAGGGTCCATGCTCATGTGGCATCCTTGGGTCTTTGTGACAGTTGTCACCAACCCTTTATGCTCCCTTAGCTGTAATCTACACCCTGATCACAAAGAATTGTACAGTTTTACGGTATCAACCCTCACCTGTTCCATGTCTTCTTCCTTTACAAAGGAATTGCTCTGTCTGAGGTTTCTAATTTCTTCCTTGGCTTTGAATTTTTTCACTATTTCCCATCTAATTTCCACAAAGTTAGGTTGGGTTAGGGTGAGAGTTAGGGGGTATGGTTAAATTTAGGTTTAGGCTTAGGGTTAGTGTTACAAGAATTTGTGTTGCCAAAAGAAATTCATGTCTGCCCTTTACTAAGCATGTGACCCTGAATAGGAGCAAACAGGAAGTGGGGATCAGCTATGGAAGATAATAAATGAGATAATAAATGAAGCAGAACCTGGATTCAGAGCCAAGGGTGAACTAAAAAGAACATTGTATCTTTCATTGTATCTTCTCATGCTTTTCATTGTGGTTGAGGACATTTCCTAGGATCATTGGAAAAAGAACCAGGGTTTGAATGTGTATAGGAAAAGAGTAATAAATTTCATCCTCACTGAGCAATATTAGATTATGATTGTGACTGTGTGTGTGTCCTTGTGTGTGTGTGTGTGTGTGTGTGTGTGTGTGTGTGTGTGTGTGTGTGTAGGCCTGATATGAACCTTTAATGTTCTTTGCCAGAGTCTGTCCACTGTATTTGGAAACCAGGTGTGTCCTTTGCCTGGAACCCAGGAGGATAAGCAAGAGGCTGGGCTGTCCAGCTGGCAAGCTGAGCCCTAGGGTTCTGCCTGTCTCCATCTGCCCAGTCCTGCTATTACAATCATGAGACACTATGTTCCACTGGGATCCACCAAGCTCAACTCCTTTTTTGATCTGGGGATCAAACTCACACTGCACAGCAATGTCTTGACAAGTTGAGTTGTCATCCCAGCCCTGGGTCCTTTTTTTATATAGCAGTAGTCTAACTGAATACTTTAATGTTTGAAACTGGGACCTTTCCTTCCTCCCTATGCTCCCAAGAGACTTGGAGATATAACAACCCTTTTATTCGCTCTCATAGCTCAGATTTAATGTAAACACTTCCTTGTTTCTCTCCCCTACTAAACCTACAGCCTCAAACCAAGTATAGTATTTGTGGCTTAGGTTGTTGCTCCCAAGTCATGGAGTAATCTTTGTTTATCTTCAAATTTTCTTATCACTCCTTGGAAGGCCACGAGGAGCAGATTTTTAAGTAAAGTAAGGTTGGGTTTACTAGTACTACTGATGTTGGAACCAGTACTACCTGAGGGCAGTCTGGGACCTCTCAGAAAGAACCTGAGCTGGGAATGTAACTGAGTTGCTAACATGTTTTCCATGAAAGCCTGGGGTCTTCTCTTTGGATCCACAGCATCCACAGAAGAAGGCTAGTGACACAAGTCCTGTAATCCCAGCACTGGGGAACAGGGAGATCCTGGGGTTTGCTTGCCAGTAGGTCTAGCCACATTCATAAGCTCTTGGTGAAGAGAAAGACTCTGTCTCAGAAAACTAGGGGGAGAATGAGAGAGGAAGACACTTGACATCAACATCTGGCTTCTACATATACACATGCACAGGTGCATATGAACCTACATACACAGGCGTGCACACACACAAGCATATGACAATCTTTTTCTGTACATTATTTTGTATGTATATTCTTTTTTATTAGATATTTTCTTTATTTATATTTCAAATGGTATCCCATTTCCTGATTTCGATTCTGAAATCCCCCTATCCTCTCCCCTCACGCCTGCTCACCAAACCACACTCCTGTTTCTTTCCCTGAGAATCCCCTACAATGGGACACAGAGCTTTCACAGGACCAAAGGCCTCTCCTCCCATTGGTGACTGGCGAGACCATCCTCTGCTACATATGAGCTGGAACCATGGATCCCTCCATGTGTACTCTTTGTTTGGTGGTTTAGTTCCTATGACCTCTGGGGTACACATTGTTTCATATTGTTGTTCCTCCTGTGAGGTTGCAAACCCCTTCAGCTCCCTTGGTACTTTCTCTAACTCCTCCATTCGGGACACTGTGCTCAGTCCAATGGTTGACTGAGAGCACCTAATTCTGTATTTGTCAGGCACTGTTAGAGCCTCTGTCAGCAAACACTTGTTGGCATCCACAGTAGTGTCTGGATTTGGTGACTGTATTTGGGATGGATGCTGGGAGAGGCAGTATCTGAATGGGCTTTCCTTCAATCTCTGTTCTACACTTTGTCTCTGTAACCCTTCCTATGGGTATTTTGTTCCTCCATCTAAGAAAGGCCAAAGTATCCACACTTTAGTCTTACTTCTTCTTGAGCTTCATGTGGTCTGTGAATTGTAACTTGGATATTTTGAGCTTCTGGGCTAATATCCACTTATCAGTGAGTGCATACTATGTGTGTTCTTTTGTGATTGAATTACCTCACTTAGGATGATATTTTCTAGTTCCAACCATTTTCCTAAGAATTATATATTCATTGTTTTTAATAGCTGAGTAGTACTCCACTGTGTTAATGTACCATATTTTCTGTATTCATTCCTCTGTTGAGGGACAACTGGGTTCTTTCCAGCTTCTGGCTTTTATAAAAAAAGACTGTTATGAATGTAGTGGAACATGCGTCCTAGTTTTATGTTGGAGAATCTTTTGGGTAGGTGCCCAGTAGTGGTTTAGCTGGGTCCTCAGGTAATGCTATGTCCAGTTTTCTGAGAAACTTCCAGAGTGAGTTCCAGAGTGGTTGTACCAGCTTGCAATCCCACCAGCAGTGGAGGAGTGTTGCTCTTTCTCTACATCCTCACCAGCATCTGCTGGCACCTGAAATTTTGATCTTCACTATTCTGAGTGGTGTGAGAATCTCAGGGTTGTTTTGATTTGCATTTCCCTGATGACTAAGGATGTTGAACATTTTTTTAGTTGCTCCTCAGTCATTAGGAATTCCTCACTTGAGAATTCTTTGTTTAGCTCTGTACCCCATTTTTAATAGGGTTATTTGGTTCTCTGGCATCTAACTTCTTAAGTTCTGTGTATATATTGAATATTAGCCCTCTATCAGATGTAGGGTTGATAAAGATCTTTCCCAAATCTATTGGTTGCTGTTTTGTCCGATTGACAATGTCATTTGCCTTGCAAAAGCTTTGCAAGTGTATGAGGTCTATTTGTCAATTTTTGATCTTAAAGCATAAGCTACTGGTGTACTGTTCAGGAAATTTTCCCGAGTGACCATGTGCTTTGAAGCTCTTCCCCACTTCTTTTCTATTAGTTTCAGTGTATCTAGTTTTTGTGGAAGTCCTGGATCCACTTGGACTTGAGCTTTGTAGAAGTAGATAAGAATGGATTGAATTGCATTCTTCTTCATGCTAACTGCCAGTTGTACCAGCACAATTTGTTGAAAATGCTGACTTTTCCACTGGGTGGTTTAGCTCCTTTGTCTAGATCAAGTGACCATAGATGTGTGGATTCATTTCTGGGTCTTCAATTCTATTCTATTCATCTACCTGCTTGTCACTGTAATAATATCATGCAGTTTTAATCACAATTGCTCTGTTGTAAACCTTGAGGTCAGAGATGTTCATTCCCATAGAAGTTTTCTCAGGTTGTTACAGATGAATTTGAAACTTACAATTTCTAACTCTATGAAGAATTGAGTTGGAATTTGGATGGGATTGCATTGAATCTGTAGATTGCTTTTTGCAAGAAGGCCATTTTTACTATATTAATCCTGCTAATTCATGAGCATGGGAGATCTTTCCATCTTCAGAGATCTTTGATTTCTTTCTTCAGAGACTTGAAGTTCTTGTCATACAGGTCTTTCACTTGCTTAGTAAGAGTCACACCAAGGTATTTTATATTTTGTGACTATTGTTAAGGGTGTTGTTTTTCTACTTTCTTTCTCAGGCTGTTTATCCTTTCAGTAGAGAAAGGCCACTGATTTCTTTGAGTCAATTTTGTATCCACCAACTTTGCTGAAGTTGTTTATCAGCTATAGGAGAACTCTTGTGGGGTTTTGGGGGGGGCACTTAAGCATACTATTTTATTATCTGTAAATACTTATATATTGACATCTTCCTTTCCAATTTGCATCCCTTTAACCTCCTTTTGTTGTCTAATTTCCCTTTCTAGGAATTTGGAACACCATATTGAATAGGTAGGGAGAGAGAGGGGAGACTTGTCTCCTCTCTGAGTTCAGTGGGATCACATCAAGTCTCTCTCCATTTATTAAATTTTGGCTACTAGTTTGCTGTATACTGCTTTTAATATGTTTAGGTATGGGCCTTGAATTCCTGATCTTTCTAAGACTTTTATCATGAGGGGGTGTTAGACTTTGTCAAATGCTTTCTCAGCATCTAATGAAATGATCATGTGTAGTTTTTTTCCTTTGACTTTGTTTAGATAATAGAATATGTCATAGATTTCCATATAGTGAACCATCCCTGCATCCCTGGGTTGAAGTGTAGTTGCTCCTGATTGTTGATGATTTTGATGTGTTCTTGGATTATGTTTTTGAGAATTTCATTGAGTATTTTCTGCATCGATATTTATAAGGAACATTGGCCTGAATTTCCCTCTCTTTGTTGGATCATTGTATGGTTTAAATATCAAGGTAATTGTGGCTCTATGAAACAAAAGGTATGGGCCTTGAATTCCTGATCTTTCTAAGACTTTTATCATGAGGGGGTGTTAGACTTTGTCAAATGCTTTCTCAGCATCTAATGAAATGATCATGTGTAGTTTTTTTCCTTTGACTTTGTTTAGATAATAGAATATGTCATAGATTTCCATATAGTGAACCATCCCTGCATCCCTGGGATGAAGTGTAGTTGCTCCTGATTGTTGATGATTTTGATGTGTTCTTGGATTAGGTTTTTGAGAATTTCATTGAGTATTTTCTGCATCGATATTTATAAGGAACATTGGCCTGAATTTCCCTCTCTTTGTTGGATCATTGTATGGTTTAAATATCAAGGTAATTGTGGCTCTATGAAACAAATTGAGTAGCGTTCATTCTGTTTCTATTTTTTGGAATACTTTAAGGAGTATTGATATCAGGTTTTCTTTGAAGGTCTGATAGAACTCTCCACCAATCCAGTCTGGTCCTGGGCTTCTTTTGGTTGGGAGACAATTAATGACTGCTTCTATTTCTTTAGGGCATATGGGACTGTTTAGATCATTTATCTGATCCCGATTTAACTTTGGTATACGGTATCTGTCTAGAAAATTGTCCATTTGACCAAGATTTGCCAGTTTTGTTGAGTATAGGTTTTTTGTTTTTTGTTTCTTTTTTTTTTTAAGTAGGATCTGAGGATTTTTTTGGATTACTTCAGTTTTAGTTGTTATGCCTCCGTTTTGATTTCTGGTTTTGTTAATTAAGGTACTGTCTCTGTGCCCTCTAGTTAGTCTGGCTAAGGGTTTATCTATGATGTTGATTTTTCACAAGGAACCAACTCTAGGTTTGGTTGACTTTTGAATAGTTCTTTTTGTTTCTACTTGGTTGATTTTAACCCTGACTTTGATTATTTCCTGCTGTCTACCCTCTTGGGTGTATTTGCTTCTTTTTGTTCTAGATATTTCAGGTGTATTGTCAAACTGGAAGTGTATGCTCTCTCCAGGTTCATTTTTGAGGCACTCAGAGCTATGAGTTTTCCTCTTAGCACTGCTTTCATTGTATCCCATAAGTTTGGTTATGTTGTGGCTTCATTTTCTTTAAACTCTAAAAACTCTCTAATTTCTTTCTTTGTTTCTTCCATGACCAAGTTATCATTGAGTAGAGTGTTGTTCAGCTTCCATGTGTATGTATGCTTTCCAACGTTTTTCTTGGTATTTTGACCAGCCTTAGTCCATGGTGATCTGATAGGATGAATGGGATTATTTCAGTTTTCTTGTAGCTGTTGAGGCCTGTTATTTGATGCATTATATAGTCAGTTTTGGAGAAGGTACAATGAAGTGCTGAGAAGAAGGTATATTCTTTAGCTTTAGAATGAAATGTTTAACAGATATATGTTAAATCAATTCGGTTTATCACTTCTGTTAGTTTCACTGTGTCTCTCTTTAGTATCTATTTCCAAGATCTGTCCATTGAAGAGAGTGGGGCGTTAAAGTCTCCCACTCTTATTATGTGAGTTGCAATGTGTGCTTTGAGGTTTAGTAAAGTTTCTTTTATGAATGTGGGTGGCGTTGCATTAGGAGCATAGATGTTCAGAATTGAGACGTTTCTTGGCAGATTTTTTCTTTGATGAATATGAAATGTCCTTCCTTATCTTTTTTGATAACTTTAGGAAGAAAGCCAATTCTATTTGATGTTAGAATGGCTACTCCAGCTTTTTCTTTTTGGGACCATTTGCTTGGAGAATTGTTTTCCAGCCTTTTACTCTGAGATAGTGTCTGTGTTTGTCACTGATGTGGGATTTTTCTCTATGCAGCAAAATGTTGGGTCCTTTATAAGTATCCAGTCTGTTAGTCTATATCTTTTTATTGAGAAATTTAGTCCATTGATATTAAGAGGTAATAAAGACTATTATTACTGTTATTTTTGTTGTTAGAGGTGTAATTATGTTAAGATGGCTAGCTTCCTTCTGGTTTGTTAAAAGATTCCTTTCTTGATGTTTCTAGGGTATCGTTTGCTTTTTTGTTTTAGTTTTCCACTTATTTATCCTTTGAAGAGCTGGATTTGTTGAAAGATATTGTGTAAATTTGTTTTTATCATGGAATATCTTGGTCTCTCTATCTGTGGTAATTGGGAGTTTTGCTGGGCCTAGTAGCCTGGGTTGGCATTTGTGTTCTCTTAGGATCTGTATTATGTCTTACCAGGATCTTCAGGCTTTTATAGTCTCTGGTGAGAAGTCTGGTGTAATTCTCATAGCCTGCTGTAATTCTGATAGGTCTGCCTTCATGTGGTACTTGACCTTTTTCCCTTACTATTTTAATATTCTTTCTTTGTTTTGTGCATTTGCTGTTTTGATTATTATGTGACAGGAGGAATTTCTTTTCTGATCTAATCTATTAGGTGTTCTGTCTGCTTCCTGTTTATTCATGGGCATCTTTTTATTTTTTGGGTTAGGGAAGTCTTCTTTTATAATTTTCTTGAAAATATTTACTGGCCCTTTAAGTTGGTAATTTTTGCTCTCTTCCAATCTTATTATTCATAGTTTTGGTCTTTTCATTCTGTCTTGGATTTCCTGGATGTTTTGAGTTAGAATCTTTTGCATTTAGCATGTCCTTTGACTATTGTGTCAATGTTTTCTATGGTATCTCTGTACCTGAAATTCTCTCTTCTCACCTCCCAGCCCAGGAGTAAAAGCACTTCTGAGAGAACAGCTCTTTGCTGTCTGGGCCTGTGCACACCTGACACTCTTTATAAAAGGAATGAAGCAAGGAACTCCTATAGGGTTCAGGGATGTCTCAGGAAGCTCTAAGTTGGGTGCAGCTGGGGAATTACACCTCAGTGATTAAATAGCCCATTATATCCTATTTATAATATGTGGACAGAAACATAAACCTAACTCTGCAATTTGTAAAGAAGTACCTGTCACTGATTTTAGCCAGAAGAGAGACACCATGTTAGATGGCAAAATGATCCTGTGTTTGCAATCTCAAGAGGATGGTGACTAATGTTGATATTTTGTGAGGTTATTTATTCCTGATAAGACATTAGGGCCAACCATGAGCATCAAGCCAGCTTTTGCAAGTGAAAACTCCTAGATCTACCAGTCAGGCCAGTCCTTACATGTCACCAGCTTCTTTGAACTTTAGAATGGTTGGTCGTGTCACTTCTGCAGGTACAGATAGTTGTCTTCTTGGTAGATGTCATGTAACGGTGGTGATCTTTCCTTACATAATCACTGTGCTTCAGCCCTTGTTCCTCTTAGTGTACATGCTAAAGTGGCATTCTTTTACCTTTGTAACAGTTGTCCCCAACCCTCTATGTTCCCTTAGCTGTAATCTACTCCCAGATCACAAAGCATTGTAAAGTTCTACTGTATCAACCCTCACCTCTTCCCTGTCTTCTTCCTTTACAATAGGATTGCTCTGTCTGAGGTTGCAAATTTCTTCCTTGGCTTTGAATGTTTTCACTAATTCACGTCTCATTTCTACAAAGAGTTGGGTGTTGAAAGGGAGAGGATTTAGGGTGACCTCAAGCACTCATGTTGACTGGGGAATAACTAAATAGTTTCTGTACCTTTCTCTGGGTTGTTGTCTTTTGAGGTATGGTAGCATTGTCAAGCCTTTTATGTATTCAACAGAGTCTTTGTTTGGAACTGTTACTTAATTATATAAGGATTTCCAATGATAGCTTAGTTTGCGAACATTTTTTTTTTGTCTCAAATTTTTACCAAGACTAAAAATGAAATCTGGGCATGGTAGTCCATAGATGTACTTGAAGCCACTTAGGAGGCTTTGGTCAAAGAATGACTTGGACCCAAAGTCAGGGCATTTGGGGGAAGGGAGGTATTTCATCGTAAAAGCCTAGGTTTCTCAATAGTGTTTTGCCATCTTTTAGCAAACTACAGCAAGAACTCCTTTCATGTGTCCTGAGTTGAACCAATTTAATCTCTTGATCTAGGGGCCAGAGTATGCTTTTTCTCTGAATCCAATGGGACTGTAATTACCAAACCTCTCCCACTGTAGCACACCCACTCACCATGTCATGAAACATACTTAGCAGGCATAGCCTTAGAAATCCATGTCTCTCCTAAGCTCTGTTAGAAAAAAGACTATGCTTGGAAGAATCATGCAGGAAGTGTCATGCTTCTGTGGTCCTCAGACAGAACTAAAGCAGGAGAACTAAAAAGCAGGCAGTACTCATCAGGGCATGGAATTGTTGCACTGGAGGCAAAATCCTGAAACTCAGGTTACATTCTGGACCAGAAGGAAGGATCAGAACTCAGGAGGTCCACATATTCACTCATTGTCAGCCCCACATTTTTTCTGGACACAGAGACATATATTTAAATGCAAGTATAATCATTTTTTGATCAGGAAGAAGAAGAAATTCAAGGATAATTGTCATGGGTGTATCAAAGAGAAATTTAAAGAAAGACTTTGATTCTTGATGAGTTATCCTAGTAGCATGCTGGAGAGACAGGGATTGCAATTCTCTGTGAGACATGATTGAAAGCAGATCACAGAACTTGTCACGGGATGCTGTATGGATAGGAAGGGATGATGCTGGAGTCCTGGTGAGAAGTCTCCACTCAACACTGTGTAATCAAGGAAGAAATAATACAGAAACTCATTAAGTACTTTTTAGATTGACCTCTGGACAGAGAGACATTCTATTATATAGGAAAAAGGGGATGAAGAAATGGATCTTCCCTTGCAATCTAACTGGAATTATTTGCCAGAACACAGGGATGAAAGTCAGAATAAATGACCATAATGGAATCAGAGGCTTATTTCCACAACCTTTGTCATAAGAAGCTCTGAAGAAGGTTAGGTAAATTGTGGAATAATGATAAAAGCCTTAGCTACATTAAAGACTTCACACATTATGTGAGTGAAGTCTTGGACTAGATGAGAAGGGAGGGCCAGAGGAGTCTGCTCTCCAGACTGGTTGAGAAGTGGTGATCAGGTTCATCCAGTCCCAGGTAAGAAGCCAAGGTTGTAGGGAGTTCAGATTAAGATGTTATTATCTCGAGTGGGATGGAGGAGGACCACTGAAGAGCAGCTATACCACATTGGGCTACTCTGTCTGTTAATGATATTGAACCCATTGCTGAGCCTGTTTAACACAAGCATACATCAACCATGCAAAACTCAAATCCTTTTTTTCTTGCTTAAGTGCTTGAGTCACTTTACTTCAAAGCTCAAAGGAGGACTAGGACACAAATCCAGACAATTCAAAGCCAATTTACAAGCTTTCTTCAATGTTTCCTTATCAAACTATTTTTATTGTAATTTGAGTGCACAATGCTAATACTTTTGGAAGGGCCTCTCTATGACCACCAACCCCCTCTTTGCTCTCATTGGATATTGCCCACATGGAGGCTCAGGCCAATCTTCATTCTAGGGCCTGGAGACAGTGATCTGTAGTGTGAGAACAAGAACATGTTCAGGTACCAGGTCCACTTTATTTCCCCAAGAGAAAGGATAGGACTCTCCAGCTTTCAAAAATGTCTGGTAGCAAACTGAGTTTGTTTCCTCTATGATAAAATATTCAGGATGAGATAAGTAAATGAATCCTGACTTACTGGCATTAGATAGGTCAATGCTATTTTCTCTAACGATTCCATGCTCCTCAAATAGTTTTGCAAACTCTTCCTTGATGTCTGAACTCAAATCTGGTTCTAGGTCTGTGAGAAGAGCAATAGTGAGTGTAGCAGCTGTATTTTGTGCATTGACCACAGCCTGAGTGAGGGGACAGGGACTTTCCGTAAGGATGTGGAAATGGTTGGCAACATGATTGACAGGCATTGGTATGATCTATCCTGTATTTGGTATCCATAGAATATCCTTCTGTCCCACTGAGAGATTTCAGAGTGCTTCCATCACTATGCTTGAGGGATGATTGAGGTGAGCATCAATCTTAAGGACATGAGAAAGAGGCAGGACCAAGCTGGGAAGACCATATTAAAGCTAGAGGTTCTTTCTTCTTTTCCCACTCCAAGATCAGTGTCTGTGTGAAAATACTTTACCATAAAGCAACATCAGCTGGAAGGGTTCCCTATTCATTTCGTTAATGAGATGAAACATAATATAATTATCATATTCTGTCTTCAGTATAGTAAATGAATTGAATCCATCATCTGTGGAGGAAGTGGGACATGGCTCAGAAATTCTTTGTTCTGCAGGAAATGATGGATACACTCTTCTTGTTCTACCCCAAACACAAAATCATTAAAATACATATCCTAGAAGAGATTGGTAAACTGTCTGTTCCTTTCTGTGTTTAGCTTTCTGAACTTCAAGAAGTAATATCTAAGAAAAGGGACTCTGAGAGGTCCAGACCACTAGTGAACAGTAAGCCACAGGAGCACCACTCTCTCATCCTCTCCTAGGCTTACCTACCTCCCTCAGCAGCTTCAAGCAACATGTTTATATCTTTCATAAGTTTGTTTTATCAAATTATCTGCTGCTACACCCTGAGCGATGTGCAACAGTGCTAGCCACCAGACAGCATCAAATAGATTCTATATCCCCCTTTTTATCCTACTTGCAGGCCACAGGGTGTTAGCTATTCGATGGTGCTCATTTGACTAGTAGGTTCAAGTTCCTGAGTTCAGACTAAAGCAACACACACACACACACACACACACACACACACACACACACACACAAAGGTATTAAGGTTACTCATCATCTTGTGGATAGATATATAGACATTTTATATACACACATGTCACATAATATTACCAGCCTTTTCTGTATTGTCACCAACCAAAAATACTTTGGAGCACTCTTAATCTATACTGTAACACAGAGTAAACTGATGAGTAAGGTATTTTGAACTGGCTGGCTTCTTGCCCTACTACACTATAAATATCTCCAGGTTCTGATCCCATTTAACTTTTGACTATTTTGGAAAAATTAGCTAAATGATTTTATTTACATTATTTCCTTTATATCTGATGCTTTAGCAATCACAAATTGCCTATTATTTTAAAACTAGAAAACGACAATCACTTCTCATCCTTAGAACAACTGCAACTACTTCTAAGTTTCACCAATGCTGGACTTCAGCCAGCGGTGTAGATTATCAGCCAGATTTCCACCATCTGCCTCAAATTAGCACTCTGTAATGTTGCCTGATGTGGTTCCCAGTACCACACAGGAGAATTTTTATTATCGCCTTTACTGCAGGAAAACGGAAGTACAAAGGGGTGGATTTATTTGGCTAACAACTAGAAAGAAAAATTTGATTCATGATCACATAATCTTAACTTGTGATATACTGTCTCATTAATGTGGCTTCAGAGGTATCTCTGATCTTCCCTTATAGAACTCAGAGTGAATTAATTCCTGTCACCAACTCCTGTCTCTGACTTTTGAAAAACAACCTGTTATGAGATCTTGGATCAGTGTCAAACGAAGCATTCTAGATTTGGATACAGACTCAGTATGTGTGTACACGTGTGCATACTGAGAGGCATCTCTTCCCCCAATCCCAAGTGTTTGTAGGCATGATACCATACCAGGTTTTCCTTTCATGTTTCTCAGCTAGGAGCCTCTCACTTACACAGTATGGAGTTTAAAAGCTAAGGAATTCTCCAAGACATGAATGTGCTCCACAAAAAGTCACATGCTGCCACGTTCTTCTATCTTTTCTCTTTTGTCAGAGGCCAGGATAATAGTATACCATTCCCCATTAATCTTTAGTAGATAAGCAAATGGTTAAGGGAGAAGAAGCAGGGATACCACATGCACATGTGTCCACTTGAACTCCAGCCTATGCATTAGGGCCTGAGCATACACAGGGGTATATCTCATGCCAGTTGCCACAATACTTAGCATACTGTCCCTACCTCTCAGTGAGAACAGAGGTCCCAAAACATTGTTAGATCTGAGTAGCTGGTCTTACTTCAAGGTCTGGAGCCATTCATTTGTCTAATAGATTGTGGAACTATAACCATTCCCTCAAAGGATCCACTTGGCTAAAACATTTCCCCAAAGCACATTCTGATCATACATACAATTCACTGATCGTACTTTTTCTATATTAAAGTTCCTTCACATAGACCTAACTTCTTCTGCATGGACACAGACTAGAGTTAGTCCCAAACACAGCAGCAGCAGCAGCAGCTTCATTTGGTCTGAAATAGAATTATCTGTGTGTCAGGACCACGTCTTTCTGGTGATGTTGCCTACACTCCACTCCCTAGCTCCTTTGCTTGTCCTTATATACTCTCTGGGTTCAGTAGGTTTTTTTTTTTCTTCCTGTATGGGTCGACTCTACCTCTGTCAGGCTTTGTGGAATATTTTCTCATTTATTGATGAGAGGCCAAGGATTGTTCCTGCCATTTTCAAACTTGGCAATATCATCACCTATGGATTGATTTAGTAGTCTTACATTTCTCAAAACATATTCCCAAGAAAACAGTGGGTGTTCAAGGGAACTGTGATCTGGAACTAGAGGCACCTTTGGATCTGGCTTGGAATCAGAAAGACAGTTTTGGAGTGGGTGGGGAATGAACTGGAAGGACAAGTATGCATAGAATCTTTGCTTTAAGGTGAGTATGGAAGAAGTTGAGTTACTCAATTTTTGCAAAAGATTCATTCATATTTCATGTGTATGAGCATTGGTTTTGCATGTGTACCTGAGTACCATGCACAGGTCTGGTGCAGTGGAGGTCAAAGAAGGAATCAGATTCTTTGAAACTTGCTTTTGCTGAGGACACAGGTTCAATTACCTCACTTACCTGGCATCCTAAAACTGACTCTATCTTCAGTAACAGGAAACCATACACTTTCTTTTGATCCCTGTTGCCTCCTATACACAAGTGGTGCATATAAACTCATTCAGGCACATACACATAAAAACAGTAAATGTTAACTTTAAAAACTTATCAAGAAAAGTCTTCCAAGGCTATGGGGATAGCTGCCAAAAAGGCTTCAACCTTTGTACAGATAGCACTGACCTCAGAACCAAAGTGGTGTCAGTAGCCAGGTTTCATCAACTGTTTACTTTTGAGAACATTGGACTTCACCTGACAAGACATAATCTCATCATTAATGAAAAATACAAGTATTGTTCAAAGTCATATTTGCTGATGGAGGTCCAAGTAGAAATCATGCCAAAAATCATATTTCCAAAAACATACACTTACAATGGGAACATATTTTGTATCAGTAGACATTTCATTTACCCTGGAACTAGAAACATAAACTAGTGTTTGATGTGGGGATATAAAGAATTCAAGAAGGAGGCAAGTACTCGATATGCTTCATTTCAACTTTACATCAGCTTTATATGGTATGTACTATTTTATTTTTCTTACCATAGTATTAGTTAAGACTCAGAAAGATTAAGTAACTATATAAGATTATATAGTCAGTCAATGTGAGAACTTAGATTTAAACCCAAGACTCTCTAACTAGGAGCCTTTGTTCTTATTGATGCCACTATAAAGGTCTGGATATTTTTACCATGAAAGGGGGATGATTAATAGGAGAAAGAAGAATAAACACTGCTGTACAGCTTCAGACATTTTGGAATGGCCTGTACTAGCAAAGAAACTGCACATGTGTTTCTTTAAAATGTGGAGGCGTTGGTGTGGTCTAAGACTGAATGAGGCATGACAACTGTCTCTCTCTTGGTCTACAAGTGTTTGGTGGATACTAGGGGAATATCAGGATCTCCCCTCCTCTTACTTCTCCTCCTTCTCCTCCTCCTTCTTTTCCTTACCATTTTCTCCTCCTTCTTCTCTTCTTTCCCTCATTCTTTTTTTTTGGTTGTTGTTGATTATGGTGTTTGCCCACCTGTTCACATGCTTATGCCTTTGCTAGTATATGCAGAAGTCAGAACAGGAAACCAATATATCCCTCTATCTCTTTTTACTTCATCCCCTTGAGTCAGGGTCTCCCTCTGAATCTGGGAATTAGTGTGTTTCAGATAGGCTGCCTATCTACTAGGTCTCAGCAATCCTCCAGTCTCTGCCATCTACCTAGTGTTGGGGTTAAAAGTAGACATGACCAGCTTTTTAATGTGAGCTGAGGTTGCCTTGAGCTTACACTGAGATTTGAATGGTCTTCTATCTCTGGCTATCCTCCTGCTCCACCCTCCTGAACTCTTGGATTGTGGGTTGTAGCACCTCATCTGGCTATGGACTATTGTTTTTCTAGTAATGAACTAGAACTTGCTTCTACAGCAGAAAGCAACAATGAGTTCCCCACACTCCCAACTTCAGCTCAGGCACCTTCCCTGTCACTAAGCATGTTAACACTCTTGACTGAAAACCTGAAGTAGACAAGAAATGACTAGAAAAAGTGTGTGGGGAAGGAGTTTAAGGACTTTACATGTAACCAACATACATCCCAGTTGTAACTAGCTAGCATTTCTGAAACTGACCAATAGGAAAATGATTTAATCACTTTAACCTGTGTCTTACCCTCAACTAATTGAACAAATAGCTCATTCAGAAAGCCTATGGACACATTCAAGCCACTTATATGATGCCAGGGTATATTTGGGTCCAAGAAGAACATCTATGAAAGCAGGCTTATTTGATTCCTGTCCCAGAGAGATAATATTCTGTAGTCTCTCTAGCAGCCAGAGTGAGAGTTCATACTGCTGACCCTGGCTCAACATCAGTTCTGAAACACCTGCTGTGTCAGTGTCAGTGTCTGACCCCTGACATCCCCCACCCCCAGCATTGAGCTGGCTGAACTAGTCTCTGACACTGGAGCTACATGTCTTGCTTTGCTACAATTATATCTTCCTGTCAGACACCTGAAAACTGCCCACCCGCTGAGCTGCTGAAGAGCTACTTTGCAACTCAATCTAACTGAAACAAGCAACAGAACCCAGCCTAAACAAAGGGATAGGTCCTTGGGTTTTCACATATATATTCAGTGCCCTACATTAAAGATTGATCCTTGATCAGAGAACTTTGTCTTGGCTTGTTATTTCTCTCACTGAACTTCCAATCCACCACAAGTTTTCCTTTCAGGCACCCAGTAACCTGTGACTGTTGTCAGTACAGTTGGCGCCTGAACAAGGGACCTAAATATGGAAAGACTGATTGACGGACACAGTCTTGGTGGGGCTGCACAGAAAATGGAAGATGGTATCCTGCATGGGAAGCAACATACAGCATTAATGTTAGTGCTATAAGTATTATCTTTTGAAGGCTGTTGACTGCAAGGTTGCAAAAAGGATATAGGCTAGACTGAGTAAGAGTTGTCCCAACACTGATATCAGTTAGGGGATGACAGTGGAAAATGTGACTGGAAATGTCTAAACAGACATTTGTCCACAGTCAAAACCTACATCAGGGAAGAGGAGTAGGGCTTAAAATAATAAAATAAAATAAAACCTAATTAAAACAAATAAAATAAAATAAATACTGAATACACACAAAAGGGAGATGCAAGATACAAATGACATGAGAGAGACAGACAGACAGAGAGAGAGAGAGAGAGAGAGAGAGAGAGAGAAGGAAAATGGATTTTAAGTTCTCCCAGGGATAGAAGGACATCAAGAGATGTCCTGCTTCTGCTTTCTGGTCCCTACAGTAGACATCCTTAGTTCTGGTTACATCAAGTTTTCTAACATCTCTGTATTGTCTGTGTTTGGTGCACCAATCTGTCCACATGTCAACTCATGTCTGTTTTTGTTTTGTTGTCTAAATGACTCTCGTTCTGTGTTTCATGTTGAAAAGAAAAACATGGTTAAAACTTTATCTGCTGGCTATCCATCCTTGATTCAGTCTCAGTTGCACAGTGGTGGCTGATTTAAGTTGCCCATCACCCTTAGCCAGGAGTCAAGTGCAGCAGGAGAGGCCCTGCTGAAAGCTGTTTTTTAGAGGGGCCAGCTGCTTCTTAGTTCTAAGGCAAATAAGCTGATAGGTTTGGTTTTTTTCCTAAAAAAATAAAAACTCTGCAATTATGATTACTGGGTTCAGCAAATGACAAATTGCTTTTTCTCTTGAAATTATACCTAGAAAAGTAAAAATTCTTTAATTGGTATAAATGTATAAGATTCATGTAGCTGTTTCACACAACACACTATTGCCATGAAACCCCTCCCCCAATAAACACTTCCTGTGACCCTCACTGTGTGCACCATGCTGGCTCTGAACTAAGAAATCGCCCTGCCTCTGCCTCTGCCTCTGCCTCTGCCTCTGCCTCTGCCTCTGCCTCTGCCTCTGCCTCTGCCTCTGCCTCTGCCTCTGCCTCTGCCTCTGCCTCTGCCTCTGCCTCTGCACACAGACACACACACACACACAGACACACACACACACACACACACACACACACACACACACAGACACACACACACACACACACACATACAAACACAGAGCCAGAAAAGCATCTTGGGAGCTTTAAATGTATTTATTTCAGATCTCAGTGTCTATCTGTCTGTCTGTGTAGCCCTGGCTGTGCATGGAGATGGCTCCTTATGTTCCAGGCCTGGCTACATGAGCCTGGCTGTCTGGTTGTCTGTCTTTATGGCCCTGGTTGTGCATGGCTGTGGCTCCTTGAACTCCAAGCCTGGCTACACAGTGCTGTCTGTCTGTCTGTCTGTCTGTCCTGGAGCTCACTGTGTGCCCCAGGCTGTGCTAGAACTCAGACATCTCCATGCCTCTGCCTCTGCCTCTGCACACAAACACACACACACACACACACACACACACACACACACACACACACACAGAGCCAGCAAAGCATCCTAGAAGCTTTAACTGTCTTTATTTAAGATCTCAGGGTCTGTCTGTCTGTCTGTCTGTCTATGTGGCCCTGGCTGTGCATGGAGGTGGCTCCTTGTGCTCCAGGCCTGGCCACACAGGCCTGTCTGTCTGTCGGCCTGTCTGTGTGGCCCTGGTTGTTCATGGAGGTGGCTGAAAAAAAGCTAAGACATCCAACCTTGAGGAATGAACAATTAAGGAATCCCTGGAATTTCTGTTAGTAGATTAGCTGAACTACACAGTCTGTAAGCCATTCTAACAAACAAATCACATACATGCTGTAGGTTTGATTCCTCTAGAGAACCCCACCTAACACAATACCACAGAGGCATTTACATTTGATTTGGAATGGGTAAAAAGTAATGAAGGCATTTAGAAAGGAACTGGAATAGGAAAAATATGTGATGCCATATAAGCTGAGAACAACTGTCTAACACAAAAGGACCAAGAACAGCTTCCTATGGAGAAAGAGCTCAGACTATATAAAATAACTTCAGTAGAAGAATCTAAGTTTGGAGATAGGGGTCTAGCCCCATTGAACACCTTGCTCTCAGAGTTCTAGCTGCCAGAAATGAGAGAGTTCAATTCTTGCTGTTGAAGTCACCCATACTGCATGATTTCGTAAAGTCACACCCTGCAAACTGAAACAACCCCCTTTCTAGCCTTGACTCACTTCATAACTTCTATGCTTGCTGTGCTCCTGCAAGGTTTCCTTTGGCTCTCTGAACTACTTGTGCTCCTATTTGTCATGGCCTTTGCATGTGTGGACACTCTCCATGCCCTAGATAGCCCTCTGCCTACTTCCTGGTGGTCTGGTTAATGCTTTCATATTTTAATAGATTATTTCATGCTTGTGAGTGTTTTGCTTGCACATATGTCTGTGCATCACATGCCTGCAGTGCACACCTAGTGTGTCAGAACCCCTGATACTACAGTTATGGATTACTGTGAGCTACCATGTCAGTGGTTGATATTTAACCCAGGACCTCTGAAAGAACAGGCAAGTGCTCTTATCCAGGAGTCATCTCTCCAGCCTCTCCCTCTCTGTTGTCATCCTGCTTTCCCTTGTTCAACATTTAGTGACTGATTGCTAACTCTGTGCCTGCCATGTGCTGACCTTTCCTGTAAACATTGTTCTTGACCTCAGATGACAGATTCCCCTAAGTTAAATAACTTTGTATTGCAATGTCCCTATGACAGATACCTATTGAGGAGAGGACTCAAGACCTCATAGGAAAAGGCTATCTGTGTTCAATAGCAGATTGGAATGCCAGAATCAAGAGTCAGTATAGTTTGGAGTCCACCCCCAACCTTGAAGAAAAGACTGCTTGGTTGTGAGGGGTGGGAACAGCTAGCAGTCCCAGCTGTTAACCTCTTCAGTAGACAATTTGGTCTTTGAGGTGAGATGCTGGCCTATTTGGGGTATGCCCCCCCTTCCCCCATGAATGAACAAAACTATGTCATAGCATTTCTGACTAACACAGGACCACTTCCCTTTGTTGATTCTACTGCCCTCTAGCTCCCTTCATCCTTCATGAGTTACTGGCCAATAATCTGTTTGCCCCCTAATTCTGTCTCTACCTCTGGTTTCCCGGGGACCATGATAGGTTTGGGGAGCTAAGCAGGTAGATTCCAGTTACTCCAAGCATCCTCTGATGTAGCCACAAGTGGCCACAGGTTCCTTGGTTCCTGAAAGGAAAGCTGTGGATGGATGGGAAGGATGGCTAGAGAAATAATGAGCCAAGACAAAGTTCTCAGATCAAGACTCAGTCTTTAATGTAAGTCCCTGAATATATATGGGAAAACCCAATACCTGTCCCTTGGTTTTGGCTAAGTTCTGTTGTTTCTTTCAGCTGGATTGAGTTGCAAAGTAGGCTCTTCAGCTGCTCAGTGGTCAAGCAGATCTCAGTTCTCTAGCAGAAACATGTAAATGTATAGAGCCAGATGCCTGGCTCCAGTGGCATAGACTTAGGGGGTCCACTTCCTCCATTTTTCTTGATTAAAAATTAGCTGAACTGGAGCATAGAATTTACTTATGCTCCATGGCCCTGTGTGGGAAAAATGGTGGCTGGTGGCTGTGCCTGCCTTGATTCTGAATGTCTAGACTCCTTTTGACCCTCCCTGGAGTACACGTGCAATTTGTGTTTATTTACACAAGCATGGCTTTTCAGTGTTTATAATGAACAAACATGGCCTTTTGGCACATGCCTCTGCCTTAGGTTGATAAGAGTCATAGACTCATCAGTGGCCCGTCTTTGGCTACTGGACCTCATAGCACACCTTTTTCCCATTCAGACCAAAGCCACAATATGCTCTCAATGCATCTCTTCATAGCGATGAATAACTGCCATATGTGAGCTTTGCTGAAGTTGAGAATGTATGCAAATAACCAACCTGCTTAAAATACAAAGGAAAAATTAAAAGGAACAGAACTAAAGTTCTCTGTGGGGATGTCCCAGGCTCTCAATTCAGTTCAAATTAGCAAAGATCCTTCCCAGGGTCTGGCCTCCTAGTGTGAGGGAGGTGGCTTTGAGAAGCAACAGAAAAAAAAAAATAAAAAATAAAAAAAACTGTTCCTCCTCAGGTAAATTGTTGTAAGAGTCAGGTAAGCTGGATGATAAAGATTTTTTTAGCAATCTTCATAATTAGACTATCCAAAATTGGATTTATTTCTAGGCCAGTCTTTCATTGCATCAGAATAACTGGTCACATTAAAGGAAAGAGAAAAATCATAACTCCTCATTTCGATTAATTTTTCTAAGTCAGTTTCCACAGTCTCTATGTTCTTTGTCCCACCAGGTGTAAAAACTTGATGCCAGGCAGATTGTGTATTCTGAAACATACTCAAACTAAGGTTGGTCAAGAATATACACCCACTACAGCTTTCCTGTTACATTGTCAGGGCACTCAGCAAGCTCACAGGTCAGCATTATCCTTTTGTGTCCTCATGCCACACCAATCACTCTGGCAGCAAGCATGATCATGAAGCATTTGGCAGAATAAATACAAACATGCCCTCTTGCTCATATTAAATATCTGATCAGGATCATGCCTTATACTGATAAGTAGATCTTTCCATCTCACCTAGGCATAAGTATGCCTAGCCGTAGGATGCTGTAGACACTCAGCAAAAAGTTCCTTGGCATCCAAAATATAAAATTTTTAAAATAAAATGCATAATTTAAATAATGTGCACGGGGATATAATTCCCCCTCTCTTGTTTGTTTGTTTATTTGTTTGTTTGTTTGTCTGTTTGTTTTTTGAGACAGGGTTTCTCTGTTTAGCCCTGGCTGTCCTGGAACTCACTTTGTAGTCCAGACTGAACTCGAACTCAGAAATCTGCCTGCCTCTCTGCCTCCTGAGCGCTGGGATTAAGGGCATGTGCCACCACACCCAGCCACAATTCCCGTTTTTTGTTTTTTAAGAACATATTGTTTGAAAGTTCAACAATGCCTTGTCTTTGAGAATTATATAAAATCCCAGTATCAAGGGTAATACTAAATTGTTAACAAAACATCTCAAATGCTTGAATGTAATAGCCAGTTCCATTTTCTGTTTTAATCTGATTTGGAACACCAAGCATTAAAAAAAGTTAATATAGGCAATGACTAATTATATTAATATTTGCTTCTCTTGTTAAAGAAATTGCAACCATAAAGCCTGAACAGTTGTCAATAGTCACATGTAAATATTTTATTTTTCTAAGATCAGAAATATGAGTATCAGTTTGCAATAATTGATTAAGTAAAAGTCATTGAGATTTTAATACCATTCGGTGGAACTGATAAAAATTGAGGTTTCTGAGAACAAGTCTTTACAATTTGACATGTGCATTCTCCAAAAATACCAAATTATTATATCAAGCCATTACTACTTTGAGGATGTAAACAAAACAAAAAACAAAAAAACGAGATAATATGGCCAACTGTTCTTGTTTAAGGTCTATAATCTTCCTGGGATAAAAATCTGCTGTGCCATTGCCTTAAGGGGTCTGTTCCAGGCAGTCCTCAATGAGTTCTTAAAGGTGCAATGAGTCCTTTAAAGGAGCAATATTTTCCCTTGCAATGTATGTGCAGAAACAGTTGCAAAATTTGAGAATTAGCAGTATCTAAAAAAGAAACTCTTTCAAGCAACTATATATATATTGGGTATCAGTATACAAATTAAAGCTTGGGTTTTTTTTCCAACATTTCAAAACACTGGCTACAGCACACATTCAATTATCTGTCCTGAAGCAGGAGGAATCTCAAAAGAATAAACATGTGATCCAATCACATATATTTCTCTCCCATAGACGGACAGTTCATAAATACAGTAGGTGTTTTCTTATGGGATGCATACATCAATTTACAGGAAATACAAAGGCATGCATAGAAGTAAATTTTAACTTGTCTTTGGATAATGATTATCAATTTACCCAAAACTTTACTATGCAATAGGCCAAATATCAATATTCTGCAAAAACAATTTAATTGCTATTTGAAACAAGTTATAGATGTCTTGTCAGGTTTTTAAGATTTTTTTTCTAAACTACCTTCATGATTCTATCCTACAATATTTTATTAACACCATGACAGCTTCATTACAGGATGTTAAAACAATACTTGGAGATGAAGAAAGATGATTTCACATTAATACTTCATTTCCAAAGAATTGCTGTGGGCTCATTGAGTAACAATAACTAAAATAAGCAGTTATCATTCGACTACCATTGATTACAGTTAATTACAATTGATTACAAAAGCTTCCTCTATTTTCTGAATAGCTTTTTTTTTATCACCAGTTAATTTGCATCTCCCTTGATAACATCCAACAAAGGCTTAAGTCCTCCTGTGGTAAGCCTAAAGTGAGGTCTTAGCAAATTAACATCTCCTGGTACCTTTTGAAAATAATTTGAAGGAAGCAAATCATCTTTTCTTTCTTGAATTTTCTCTACCATAGTTTTCTAGGATATAACTGAGAGCCCAAATATTGAAAAAGATATTGCCTTTTGAATCTTTTCTGGAGTGACAACTACTCCAAAATTTTTCAAGCTCATTGTGTAATAGCAAAGGTTTACAGTAAATTTCCCTTAAGATGGAATAGTTAATATAATACTCTCCACATAATAAACAATATAAACTCAAAGATTTAAAGTCCTAGCTTCTTGTATTGAACCAGAGACAAAAAATTTATTATTTTTTAATTTACATAATGTAAGGCTATTAGGCATACCTAGAGGCAAAACTTTCCAATGATCACAAGCTCACTAGAAGCAAATCCTTTAAAATCATCAGGTTGCAAGGAAAACACAAACTTCCAAAACCATAATAATACTATATGGAGTAGGCAATGCAGATTGTAATGCCCTTAGTAGTTCCACAGCCTCATTAAACTTTTATAAATCTTAAGTTTAAACTTTATTTTGAATAACACCTGGATAGGCCTGTAATGATGCCCTTTAGGCTTAAAAATCATTCCCTAAAGGCAAGGAGAGGTGAGGCCCCAACAACTTCCCTGGGGAGGGTTTGCAAAAAGAGAGAGAGCGAGAGAGAGAGAGAGAGAGAGAGAGAGAGAGAGAGAGAGAGAGAGAGAGAGCGAGAGAGAAAGAAAGAAAGAAAGAAAGAAAGAAAGAAAGAAAGAAAGAAAGAAAGAAAGAAAGAAAGAAAGAAAGAAAGGCCACACAATCCTCACTAAGGCTGCTCTGAGATTTTCATTAACTCAAATGAAAATATTTCTTAATCTGAGCCTTTTTCCTGAGGTCTGGTCTTGCATCCATCCTAATTACAAAATATGGGTGAGTTAAGAATCCTCAGCTTCCAATCAAACTGCAAAGTGCAGCCAATAGAACACTGGCAATTATAACCATAATTTTTAAGTTCTTTTCAATATTAGAGCATAACCATAAATTTTGGAAAGCAAACCCCAACTAGAAGCAATCCATTCTCTTTAAAATTAATACCAAACGGATTACTTTCATGTTACAAAGTTTGGCTAACAATTCTTATATATGAATGCATGACATTTCAACTTTTAATACTTCTTTGAAGAGACATTGTTTTAAATCTTATCTCTTATGAGTCTAGTTTCTTGGATAAGAGTTACATAAAATATTATCCCGATTTAGAAGTATCTTAAGAGGCCTGATTTCCTGGGCTGGTTCATGCCACATGTTGTTTAAAATGACTACAACCCTGAGTTACCAGTTTTAAGCTAACTTTCTTGTTACCAGTGTTACACTTTTTAAATCATACCCAATAACTTATAAGCCAATACTCTATGACCAAGACATGCAGAGTATATTTATACCATTAAGACCAATCAGAAAACAAATGAAGCAGCTTCTTGAATCTTATACATTTGTACCAATCAAAGAATTTTTACTTTTCTTGGAATAATTTCAAGAGAAAAAGCACATTGTCATATGCTGAACCAAGTAATCATAATTGCAGAGATTTTTTCTGGGGGAAAAAACCTATCAGCTTCTTTGCCTTAGAACTAAGAAGCTGCGGGCCCCTCTAAAATACAGCTTTCCAGCAGGGCTTCTCCTGCTGTACTTGACTCCTGGCTAAGGGTGCAGGGCAACTTAAATCAGCCACCACTGTGCAAACTGAAACTGAATCAAGAGATGGAGATCCAGCAGATAAAGTTTAAACCATTTTTTTCCTCCCAACACAAAACATAGAACAACAGTCATGTATTGGGGAGGCAAGGCATGCAGATTTCTAAGTTCAAGGCCAGTCTGGTCTACAAAGTGAGTTCCAGGACAGCCAGGACTATACAAGAAAACCCTGTCTTGAAAAGACAAACAAAAAAACAAAAGAACAACAGTCATTCAGACAAAGAAACAGAAGCAGTCATGAGTTGACATGTGGACAGATTGTTGCAAGAAACACAGAAAATACAGAGAGAATAGAAAACTTGGTGTGACCAGAACTAAGGATGTCTCCTGTAGGACATCTCCTGATGTCCTTCTGTCCCTGGGAGAGTTCTAAAATCCATTTTCCTTCTCTCTCTCTCTCTCTCTCTCTCTCTCTCTCTCTCTCTCTCTCTCTCTGTCTCTCTCTCATGTCATTTGCATATCTAGCATTTCTCTTTTTGTGTGTATAGTTTTTTAAACTTTTTATTTTATTTTATTTTATTTTATTATTTTTAGCCTACTCCTCTTCTCTGATGCAGTTCTTGACTGTGGACAAATGACTTTTTAGAATTTTCCAGACCCATTTTCCACTGTCAACCCCTAACTGATATTACTGTTGGGTCCAATCTTACTCAGTCTAGCCTGTATCCTTTTTACACCCTTGCAATCAACAGCCTTCAAAAGATAAAACTTATAGCACTAACATTAAAGCTGTATGTTGCTTACCATGCAGGATACCATCTTCCGTTTTTTGTAGCGCCCCATCATGACAGTGTCCCTCAGTCGGTTTTTCCATATCAGGTCTCTGAATCCAGTGCCACCTGTAGCCAACAGCAGACACAGGTTACTGGGTTCCTGAAAGGAAAACTGGGGATGGATGGGAAGGACAGCAAGAGAAATAACAAGCCAAGACAAAGTTTTCTAATTAAGGCTCAATCTTTAATGTATGGCACTGGATATATATGGGAAAACCCAAAGTCCCATCCCTTTGTTTCAGCTGAGTTCTGTTGCTTGTTTCATTTGGATTGAGTTGCAAAGTAGGCTCTTCAGCAGCTCTGAGGTTTGGCAGTTCTCAGTTGTCTGACAGATGATATAATTGTATTAAAGCAAGACAGGACCTCCAGTATTGCAAACTTGTTCAGCCAGCTCAAGGCTGGGGGTTGGTGGGGATCACTCTGACACTGACACAGCAGGTGTTTCAGAACTGATGTTGAGCCAGGGTCAGCTGTATGCACTATCACTTTGGCTGCTAGAGACACAACAGAATATTTCCTCTCTGGGACATGAATCAAATAAGCCTGTTTTTATTGATGTTCTTCTCGGCCCCAAATATACCCTGGCATCATATAAGTGGCTTGTATGTGTCCACAAGCTTTCTGAAAGAGTTATTTGTTCAGTTACTTGAGGGTGAAACAAAGATCAAAGTGATTAAATCATTTTCCTATTAGTTTCAGAAATGCTAGCTAGTTACAACTGGAATGTAAGTTGGTTTCACGTAAAGTCCTTAAACCCCTTACCCACACACTTTGTCTAGTCATTTCTTGACTACTTCAGGTTTTCAGTCACATAAACAGTCTACACATGCTAAGGAGTGTTAACATGCTTAGTGACAGGGAAGGTGCCTGAGTTGAAGCCGGGAGTGGGGGGAACTCATTGTTGCTTTCTGCTGTAGAAGCAACTTCTAGTTTATTACTAGAAAAACAATAATCCATAGCAGATGAGGTGCCACAACCCATAATCCCAGCGTTCAGGAGGCTGGAGCAGGAGGATAGATACAGATCTAAGACCATTCAGACCCTCAGTGTAAGCTCAAGTCCAGCTCAGAGCTCACATTAAAAAGCTGGTCATGGCTGCTTTTAACCCTAGCACTGGGTAGATGGTGGAGAATGGAGGATTGCTGGGACTTAGTGGCCAGCCAGCCTATATGAAATACACTAATTGCCAGATTCAGAGGGAGACCCTGTCTCAAGGGGATGAAGTAAAAAGACATAAAGGGAGACGACTGGTGTCCTGTGCTGACTTCTGCATATACTAGCAAAGGTACAAGCATGTGCACATGTGTGCAGACACCATAATCAACCAAAAAGAAGAATGTGGGAAGAGGAGAAGGAGGAGGTAGATGAGGATGGGGAGGAGGAGGAGGAGGAGGACGAGGAGGAGGACGAGGAGGAAGGAAAACTGTGATAATCCCCTAGAAGAGCTTCCTCCAAACACTTGTAGACCTAGAGAGAGTCAGTTGTCATACCTCATTCATTCTCGGTCCACACCAACTCCTCCATATTTTAAAGAAACACATGTGCACTTTCTTTGCTACTACCTGCCAGTCTGACTTGTTTATAACTCTCCAACACTGTTTATTCCTCCTTTGCCTGTTTAACCATTCCCCATTCATGGTAAAAATATTGTGACTTGTGTAGTAGAGTCAATAAGAAAAAAGGCTCCTGAGTTAGAGAGTCTTGGAATAAATCTAAGTTCTCACGTTAATTGACTAAATGAAATTATACGGTTACATCATCTTTGTGAGTCTTAACTAATACTATGGTACGAAGAATAAAATAGTACATACCATATAAAGCTGAAGCAAAGTTGAAACAAAGCATATCACGTACTTGCCTCCTTCTTGGAGTCTTTTATTTTTATTTTATTATGTCTTGTCAGGTGAAGTCCAATGTTCTCGAAAGTAAACAGTTGATGAAACCTGGCTACTGACACCACTTTGGATTCTGAGGTCAGTGCTATCTGTTCAAAGGTTGAAGCCTTTCAGGCAGCTATCAGCTTAGCCTTGGAAGACTTTTCTTGATAATTTTTTAAATTAAGATTTACTATTTTATTTGCATGTGACTGAATGAGTTTGTATGCACCACATTTGTAGAGGAGGTCACAAGGGTTGAAAGTATGTGATTTCCTGTTCCTGAAGTTAGAGTGTGTTTTGGGATGACATGGGAGTGCTGGTAATTGAACCTGGGTTCTCAGTAAAAACAAGTTTCAAAGAATCTGACTCCTTCATCTGACCTCCGCTGCACCAGGCCTGGACATGGTACTCAGGTACACATGAAAAACCAGTGCTCATACACATGAAATATAAATGAATCTTTTGCAAAAATTGGGTAACACAAGTTCTTCCATACTCATATTAAAGCAAAGATTCTATGCATACTTGTCCTTCCAGTTCAGTCTGTACTCCCTCCAAAACTGGCTTTCTGATTCCAAACCAGATCCAAAGTTGCATCTGGTTCCAGTTGGCAGTTCTCTTGAACACCCACTGTTTTATTGGGAATATGTTTTGAGAAACATAAGATTACTAAATCAATCCATAGGTTATGAAATTGCCAAGTTTGCAAAGGGCAAGGAACAATTCTTGGCCTCTAATCAATAAATGAGAAAACATTCCACAAAGCCTGACAGAGGTAGAGGAGACCCATACGGGAAGAGGGAAAAACAAAACAAAACAAACAACAACAACAACAAAAAAAACCCGCTGAACCCAGAGAGTATATAAGGACAAGCAAAGGGGCTGGGGAGTGGAGTGTAGCCACGATCACAAGAAAGACGTGGTCCTGACAGACAGACAATCCTATTCCCTACCAAAATGAAGATGCTGTTGCTGCTGTGTTTGGGACTGACCCTAGTCTGTGTCCATGCAGAAGAAGCTAGTTCTACGGGAAGGAACTTTAATGTAGAAAAGGTATGATCACTGAATAGTAGCTTCTGACTCAGAATGTGCTTTGGGGAACTCTTGAAGCCAAGTAGATCCTTTGAGGGGATGGGTATAGTGCCCCAATCTCTTAGACAAATGAATGGATCCAGACCTTGAAGTAAGACCAGCTCTTCATAACTGAAAATGTTGGGGGACCTCTAGTCTCACTGAGAGGCAGGGGCAGTATGCTAAGTATTGTGACAACTGGCATGAGATCTACCCTTGTGTATGCTCAGGCCCTAACCCATAGGATGGAGTTCAAGTGGACACATGTGCATGTGGTATCCCTGCTTCTTCTCCCTTAACCATTTGCTTATCTATTACAGATTAATGGGGAATGGCATACTATTATCCTGGCTTCTGACAAAAGAGAAAAGATAGAAGATAATGGCAACTTTAGACTTTTTCTGGAGCAAATCCATGTCTTGGAGAATTCCTTAGTTCTTAAATTCCATACTGTGTAAGTGAGATGCTCTTAGCTGAGAAAGAGGAAATGAAACCTGGTATGGTCTCACGCCTACAAACACTCGGGACTGGGGGAAGAGATGCCTCTCAGTATGTACATTTGTACACACATACTAAGTCTGTATCCTAAACCAGAACGCTCCATCTGACACTGAACCAAGATCTCATAACCAGGGATTTTTCAAAAGTCAGAGACAAGAGTTGGTGACAGGAATTAATTCACTAGGAGTTCCTTAAGGAAAGGTCAGAGACACTTCTGAAACCACATTATTGAGCCAGTTTATCACAAGTTAAGATTATGTGATCATGAATCAAATTTTTCTTTCTAGTTGTTAGCCAAATAAATCCACCCCTTTGTACTTCCGTTTTCCTGCAGTAAAGGCGATAATAATAATTCTCCTCTGTGGTACTGGGAACCACATCAGGCAACATTACAGAGTGCTAATTTGAGGCAGATGGTGGAAATCTGGCTGATAATCTACACCGCTGGCTGAAGCCCGGCACTGGTGAAACTTGGAAGTAGTTGCAGTTGTAATAAGGATGAGAAGTGATTGTTGTTTTCTTTTTTTTTAAATACTAGGCAAATTTGTGATTGCTAAAGCATGAAATATTAAGGAATTAATGTAAATAAACACCTTTTGCTAATTTTACAAAAACAGTCAAAAGTTAAATGGAATCAGAAACTGGAGATAGGTACAGAGTACAGGGTCCAGAATCCATCCAGATCAAAATCCCTTACGAACCAGCTCACTCTGTTTTACAGAAGAGATGAAGAGTGCTCCGAATTATCTATGGTTGCTGACAAAACAGAAAAGGCTGGTGAATATTCTGTGACGTGTGAGTACATAAAATCTATATATCTATTCACAAGATGATTAGTAAACCTTAATACCTTTAGTGTGTGTGTCTGTGTGTGTGTGTGTTGTTTTTGTTTTTGTTGTTGTTGTTGTTGTTATTGTTGTGTGTGTTTTGCTGGAGTTTGAACTCAGGAACTTGCACCTACTAGTAAAACTGGTGCCATCTTATAGCTAACACCCTGTGGCAGGAAAGTAGGATAAGTAGGGGGAGATGGAATCTATCTGATACTGCCTGGAGGCTAGCACTGGTGTTAATCGCTTAGGGTGTAGCAGTGGATGTTTGATACAACAAACTTATAAAAGATAGAAACATGTTGCTTGAAGCTGCTGAGGGAGGGAGGTAAGCCTAGGAGATGATGAGAGAGTGGTGCTGCTATGGCTGACTGTTCACTAGTGGTGTGGACCTCTCAGAGTCCCTTTTCTTAGGAGTTACTTCTTGAAGTTCAGAAAACTAAAGACAGAAAGGCTCAGACACTTCACCCATCTCTTCCACGATATGTATTTTACTGATTTCATGTTGGGGTAGAACAAGAAAAGGGTATCCAAAATTTCCTGCAGAGCAAAAAATTTCTGAGCTGTGTTCCATTTCTTCCACAGATGATGGATTCAATACATTTACTATACCTAAGACAGACTATGATAACTTTCTTATGGCTCATCTCATTAACGAAAAGGATGGGGAAACCTTCCAGCTGATGGGGCTCTATGGTAAAGTATTTTCACACAGAAACTGATCCTCGGATGGGAAAAGAACGAAAACCTCTAGCTTTAATATGGTCTTCCCAGCTTGGGCCTACCTCTTTGTAACCTCCTGATGATTAATGCTCTCCCCATCAACCCTTGAGCATAGTAATGGAAGCATTCTGAAATCTCTCACTGTGACTGAAGGATATTCTATGGATGCCAAATCCAGGATAGATCATACCAATGCCTGTCAATTGTGTTGGCAAACATACTCCCATCCTTATGGGGAAGTCCCTGTCCCCTCACTCAGGCTGTGGTCAATGCAAACAATATAGCTGCTACACTCACTATTGCTCTTCTCACAGGCCGAGAACCAGATTTGAGTTCAGACATCAAGGAAAGGTTTGCACAACTATGTGAGGAGCATGGAATCCTTAGAGAAAATATCATTGACCTATCCAATGCCAGTAAGTCAGGATTCAGTTATTTTTCTCATCCTGAATATTTATCATAGAGGAAACAAACCTAGTTGGCTACCAGTCATTTTTGAATGCTGGAGAGTCCTATCCTTATTCTTGGGGAAATAAAGTGGACCTGGTACCTGAACATGTTCTTGTTCTCACACTACAGATCGCTGCCTCCAGGCCCGAGAATGAAGAATGGCCTGAGCCTCCAGGTGGGCAATATCCAAAGAGAGCAAGGAGGGGGTTGGTCGACATGGAGAGGCCCTTCCCAAAGTATTAATGTTGTGCACCCAAATTACATTAAAAAATAGTTCGATAAAGAATCTTCTAGGAAAGCTTGAAGATTGGCTTTGAATTGTCTGGATTTGTGATCTAGTCCTACTTTGAGCTTGGAAGTAATGTGACCCAAGACTTAGGCAATGAAACAAGGATTTGAGTTTTACATATTTGATGTATGGTTGTATCAAAATGGCTCAGCGATGGGTTCAATATCATTAAGAGACAAAATGGAAGGTTGTGGTATAACTGTTCTTTAGTGTCTGTGGACCCCCCCATCCCACTCGAGATAATAACATCTTAATCTGAACTCTGTACAACCTTGGCTTCTTACCTGGGAGTGGAGGTCCCTGATCACTACTTCTCGACCAGGTTGGAGAGCAAATTGCTATGGCCCTCCTTTCTCATGTAGTACAAGACATCACTCATATAATGTGTGAAGTCTTTAAAAGTAGCCAAGGCTTTTATCATTATTCTACAATTTACCTAACATTCTTCAGAGCTTCTTATAACAAAGGTTGTGGAAACAAGCCTCAGATCTTCCATTACGGTCATTTATTCTGACTTTCATCCCTGTGTTCTGGCAAATAATTCCAGTTAGATTGCAAGGGAAGATCCATTTCTTCATCCCCTTTGTTCTATATAATAGAATGTCTCACTGTCCCAAAGTCAATCCAAGAAGTGTTTAATGAGTTTCTATATTCTTTCTTCCTGGCTTACAGTGTTGAGTGGAGACTTCTCACCAGGACTCCACCATCATCCCTTCCTATCCATACAGCATCCCCAGTATAAATTCTGTGATCTGCATTCCATCCTGTCTCACTGAGAAGTCCAATACCAGTATATCCACATGTTACCTAGGATACCTCATCAAGAATCAAAGACTTCTTTAAATTTCTCTTTGATACACCCTTGACAATTTTTCATGAATTTCTTCCTCTTCCTGTTCAATAAATGATTACCCTTGCACTTAAATATATGTCTCTATGTCCAGAAAAAATGTGGGGCTGATAGTGAGTGAATGAGGGGACCTCCTGTGTCCTGTAACCAAGATCCTTCCTTTGGATCCCAAATGTAACCTGAGTTTCTGGATTTTGGCTCCCCTGCAGAAATCCCAAGCCCTGATGTGTACTGCCTGCTCTTTAGCTCTCCTGATTTAGTGATTTATGAGGACCTCGGGAGCATGACACTTGCTGTATGACTCCTACATCCATACTTTCTCTTTCAACACAGCAAAGGAGAGACACATATTTCTAAGGCTATGCCTGCTCAATAACTTTCAGGACATAGTGAGGGGGGAGGTTTGGTAATTAGAGTAACATTGGATAAAAAGAAAAAGGTTTCTAGCTTTCCATAGAATACTCTGGACCCTAGATCAATAGATTAAATTGGTTCAACTCAGGACACATGAAAGGAGTTCTTCCTGTAGTTTGCTAAAAAATGGCAAAACACTATTGAGAAACCTAAGCAATTATGATGAAATAGCTCCCTCCCCACAATTGCCCTGATTTGTGGGTCCAAATCATTCTCTGACCAAAGCCTCCTAAGTGGCTTCAACTACATCCATGTACTACCATGCCTAGCTTTTCATTTTTAGAATTGACAAAAAATTAATTGACAAAAAAAAGTGTTCACAAAATAAGCTATCAATGGGAATCCTTATATAGTTAAGAAGCAGTTCCAAGCCAAGACTCTGAAGAGGACAAAAAAAGGCTTGACCATGCTACCATACCTCAAAAGAACACAACCCAGAGAAAGGTACAAAAAATTTTGGTTATTCCATACCAACACTGCAGGTTATGTTCAAGCTAAATCCTCTCGCTTTCAACACCAAACACTTTGTAGAAATAAGATTTGAAATAGTGAAAACATTCAAAGTCAAGGAAGGAATTCAAAATCTCAGACCAAGCAATCCCTTTGTAAAGTAAGAAGACAGGGAAGAAGTGATGGTTGACACAGTAGAACTGTACAATTCTTTGTGATCTGGGAATACATTACAGCTAAGGGAACATAGAGGGTTGGGGAAAACTGTCACAAAAGCCCAAGGATGCCACATGAGCATGTACCCTCAGATAACAAGGGCTGAAGCAGGGTGAATTTGAAGACAGATGCCCAACCTTACATGACATACAGAAAGAACACAAATACCTGTAGCTGCTGTGACAGGACCAACCATTCTAAATATCAAAGCAGCTGTTGACACCTAAGGACTGGTCTGACTGCTAGATCTAGGAGTTTCAACTTGCAAAAGCTGGCTTGATGCTCATGGTTGGCCCAAATGTCTTATCAGGAATAAATAACCTCACAAAATATCAACATTAGGCACCATCCTCCTGAGATTGGAAACACAAGATAATTGTGCCATCTAAAATGGTGTCTGTCCTCTGGCTAAAATCAGTGACAGCTACTTCTTTACCAATAGCAGAGTTAGCTTTATGTTTGTGTCCACTTATTAGAAATAGGATATAATGGGCTATTTAATCACTGAAGTGTAATTTCCCAATTACACCCAACCTAGAGCTTATTGAGACATTCCTTAACCCTATAGGAGTTCCTTATTTCATTCCTTTTATAAAGATTATCAGCTGTGCAAAGGCCAGGACAGGAAAGAACTGTTCTCCCAGAAGTGCTTTCACTCGAGGGCTGGGAGGTGAAGTAGACACTTTCTCTCCATTAACACTCCAGGGAATGACCAGCAAGGGTGTGCAGGGCACAGAAACAGTGGAGCAGCTGGGACAGGATCCCTTCAGTCACCATCTACTCCCGGAGCTTGGGCTGTTCCACAGCCCTCTGTACACAAGTTCAGCCAGGATAGAGCGTTCTCCAAGGAGTATAGGCACAGGCTTACAGATGCACAGAAGGGACAAGCTCGAGCCAGAGACTACAAGGCCATTTAACACCAGAGGTAACCAGATGGCAAAAGGCAGGGGCAAGAACCTTACATACAGTAACCAATGATACTTGGCATCATCAGAATCCAGTTATCCCACCACTGCAAGTCCTTGATACCCCCAACAACTGGAAAAGCAAGTTTTGGATATAAAATCACATCTCATGATGCTGATAGAAGATTTTAAGAAAGATATTAATAACTCCCTTGAAAAAATACAGGAGAACAGATTTAAAAGGGAGAAGGTTTTAAAGAGAAAACACAAAAATCCATTAAAAAATTACAAGAAAACACAACCAAACAGGTGAAGGAATTGAACAAAACTATCCAGGATCTAAAAATGGAAGTAGAAACAATAAAGAAATCACAATGGGACAAAACTTCAGAGATATAAATCCTAGGAAAGAGATCAGAAGTCATAGATTCAAGCATCAGCAAAAGAATACAATAAATTGAAGAGAGAATTTCAGGTACAGAAGATACCATAGAAAACATTGACACAACAGTCAAAGAAAGTGCAAAATGCAAAAACTTTCTAACTCAAAACATCCAAGCAATCCAGAACACAATGAGAAGAACAAACCTAAGGATAACAGGTATAGAAAAGAGCAAAAATTCCCAACTTAAAGGGCCAGTAAATATTTTCAACAAAATTAGAAAAGAAAACATTCCTGACCTAAAATAAAAAAAAAAGAGGCCCATGAACACACAGGAAGCAGAGAGAACACCAAATAGATTAGACCAGAAAAGAAATTCCTCCTGTCATATAATAATCTAAACACCTAATGCACAAAACAAAGAAAGAATATTAAAAGCAGTAAGGGAAAAAGGTCAAGTACCACATGAAGTCAGACCATTCAGCATTTCACCAGACTTCTCACCAGAGAGTATAAGAGCCAGAAGATCCTGGAAATATATCATACAGACCCTAAGAAAACACAAATGCCAGCCCAGGCTTCTATGCCCAGCAAAACACTCAATTACCTTAGAGAGACCAATATATTCCATGATATAAAAAAAATTTACAAAATATCTTTCAAGAAAACCAGCTCACCAAAGGATAAAAAATGTAAAACTGCAACAAAAGGAGTGAAACTAAACCCTAGAAAACTCAAGACAGTAATCTTTTAACAAACCAAAAAATTAGAAGGCCATCTTAACATAATTCCAACTCTAACAACAAAAATAACATGAAGCAACAGTTAATATTCCTTAATACATCTTAATATCAATGGACTCAATTCCCCCAATAAAAAGACATAGACTAACAGATTGGATATTTAAAAAGGACCAAACCTTTTGCTCCATACAGAAAACACACATCAGTGAAAAACACAGACACTTCCTCAGAGTAAAAGGCTGGAAAACAATTCCTCAAGCAAATGGTCCCCCCCCCAAAAAAAACAAGGTGGAGTATCCATTCTAATATCAAATAAAATTGACTTTCATCCTAAAGTTATCAAAAAAGATAAGGAAGGGCACTTCATATTCATCAAAGAAAAAAAATCTACCAAGAAAAGTCCCAATTCTGAACTTTTATGCTCCTAATGCAAGGCCACCCACATTCATAAAAGAAACTTTACTAAAGATCAAAGCACACATTGCAGCTCACACAATAATAGTGGGAGACTTTAATACCCCACTCTTATCATGGACAGATCCTGGAAACAGAAACTAGACAGTGACACACTAAAACTAACAGATGTTATAAAACAATTTGATTTAACATATATCTGTTGATCATTTTATCCTAAAGCTAAAGAATATACCTTCTTCTCAACACCTCACAGTACCTTCTCCAAAACTAACCATATAACCAGTCAAATAACAGGCCTCAACATCTACAAGAAGATTGAAATAATCCTATCCATCCTATCAGATCACCATGTACTAAGCCTGGTCTTAAATACCAACATCAACAATGGAAAGCATACATACACATGGAAGCTGACCAACACTCTATTCAATGATAACTTGGTCATGGAAGAAACAAAGAAAGAAATTAGAGATTTTTAGGTTTAATGAAAATGACGCCACAACATAACCAAACTTATGGGACAGGATGAAAGCAGTCCTACCCTACGAGGTAAACTCATAGCTCTGAGTGCCTCCAAAAAGAAACTGGAGAGAGCATACACTTCCAGCTTGACAGTACATCTGAAAGCTCTAGAACAAAAAGAAGCAAATACAACCAAGAGAGAAGACAGCAGGAAATAATCAAACTCAGGGCTAAAATCAAATAAGTAGAAACAAAAAGAACTAGTAAAATAGTCAACCAAACCTAGAGTTGGTTCCTTGAGAAAACAAGATGATAGATAAACACTTATCTAGACTAACTAGGCGGCACAGAGACAGTATTCTAATTAACAAAATCAGAAATGAAAAGGGAGACATAACAACTGAAACTGAAGAAATCCAAAAAAACAAAACAAAACAAAACAAAAAACCATTATGTCTTACTTTAAAAAAAATGAAAACCTATACTCAACAAAACTGGCAAATCTGAATGAAATGGACAATTTTCTAGGCAGATACCAAGTACCAAAGTTAAATCAGGATCTTATACAGTTCAATTCCCTAAAGAAATAGAAGCAGCCACTAATTGTCTTCCACCTTAAAAAAGCCCAGGATGAGATGGATTTGGTGCAGAGTTCTATCAGACCTTCAAAGAAGACCTAATACCAATACTCCTTAAAGTAGTCCTAAAAATAGAAACAGAAGGAACACTACCCAATTTGTTCCATAGAGCCACAATTATTTTCATATTTAAACCACACAAAGAACCAACAAAGAAATAGAAATTCAGGCCAATGTTCCTTAGGAATATCGATACAAAAACTACCCAATAAAATTCTCAAAAAACTAATCCAAAAACAATTCAAAATCATCAAACATCAGGATCAAGTAGACTTCATCACAGGGATGCAGGGATGGTTCATTTATGGAAACCCATCAATGTAATCCACTATATAAACAAACTCAAAGGAAAAAAATACACATGATCATTTCATTAGATGCCAAGAAAGGATTTGACAAAGTCCAACAACCCTTCATGATAAAAGTCTTAGAAAGATCAGGAATTCAAGGCCCATATCTAAACATAGTAAAAGCAATATACAGCAAACCAGTAGACAACATTAAACTAAGTGGAGAGAGACTTCAAGCAAACCTACTGAAATCAGAGATGAGACAAGGGTCCCCTCTCTCTCCTTACCTATTCAATATAGTACTTGAAGTCCTTGCCAGGTCAATTAGACAACAAAAGGAGGTCAAAGTGATGCAAATTGTAAAGGAAGAAGTCAAACTATCACTATTTGCAGATGATATGAGAGTGTACTTAATTAACCCCAAGAATTCCACCACAGAGCTTCTAAACCTGATATACAACTTCAGCAAAGTGGCTGGATATAAAATTAACTCAAACAAATCAGTGGCCTTTCTCTATTCCAAGAATAAATAGGCTGAGAAAGAAAGTTGAGAAACAACACCCTTTCATAATAGTCACAAAATATAAAATAACTTGGTGTGACTCTAACTAAGCAAGTGAAAGATCTGTATGAGAAGAACTTCAAGTCTCTGAAGAAAGAAACCAAAGATCTCAGAAGATGGAAAGTTCTCCCATGATCATGAACTGGATCATGATCAGGATTAATATAGTAAAAATGAACGTCTTGCCAAAAGCAATCTATAAATTCAATGCACACCCATCAAAATTCCAACTCAATTCTTCATCGAGTTAGAATGAGCAATTTGAAAATTCATCTATAATAACAAAAACCTAGGATGGCAAAAACTATTCTCAACAATAAGAGAACTTATGTGGGAATCAACATCTCTGACCTCAAGCTGCACTACACAGCAATTGTGATTAAAAAAAAAAACAGCAAGGTATTGGTACATTGACAGGAAGATAGATCAATAGAATAGAATTGAAGACCCAGAAATGAACCCACACACCTATGGTCACATGATTTTTGAAAAAGGAGCTAGACCATCCCGTGGAAAATACAGCATTTTCAACAAATGGTGCTGGCTCAACTGGCAGTTAGCATGTAGAAGAAAGAAAATCAATGCATTCTTATCTACTGCTACGAAGCTCAATTCCAAGTGGATCAAGGACCTCCTCATAAAACTAGATACACTGAAACTGATAGAAAAGAAGTAGGGAAGAGCCTCGAGCACATGGGAACATGGGAACATTTTTGAACAGAACATCCATAGCTTATGCTTTAAGATTAGAAATTGACAATTGGGACCTCATACAATTGCAAAGCTTTTGTAAGGCAAATGACACTGTCAATAGGACAAAACAGCAACCAATAGATTGGGAAAAGATCTTTACCAACTCTACATCTGATAGTGGGCTTCAATATATAGACAGAACTCAAGAAGTTATATGTCAGAGAACCAAATAACCCTATTAAAAGTGGGGTACAGAGCTAAACAAAGAATTCTCAACTGAGGAATACCGAATGGCTGAGAAGCACCTGGAGAAAAGTTCAACATCCTTAGTCATCAGGTAAATGCAAATCAAAACAACCCTGAGATTCTCACACCACACAGAACAGCAAAGATCAAAATTCAGGTGACAGCAGATGCTGGTGAGGATGTAGAGAGAGAGGAACACTCCTCCATTGCTAGTGGGATTTCAAACTGGTACAACCACTCTGAAACTCACTCTGGAAGTTTCTCAGAAAACTGGAAATAGTATTATGTAAGGACCCAGCTACACCACTACTGGGCATATACCCAAAAGATGCTCCAACATATAACTCGGACACATATTCCACTATTTTCATAACAGCCTTAATTATAATAGCCAGAAGCTGGAAAGAACCCAGATGTCCCTCAATGGAGGAATGGATAGAGAAAAAGTGGTACATTAACACAGTGGAGTACTACTCAGCTATTAAAAACAATGAATTTATGAAATTCTTAGGAAAATGATTAGAACTAGAAAATATCATCCTAAGTGAGATAATTCAATCACAAAAGAACACACATAGTATACACTCACTGATAAGTGGATATTAGCCCAGAAGCTCAAAATAACCAAGATACAATTCACAGACCACATGAAGCTCAAGAAGAAGTAATAAAAAAGTTCTTAGAAGGGGGAACAAAATACCCATAGGAGGAGTTACAGAGACAAAGTGTAGAACAGAGATTGAAGGAAAAGCCATTCAGAGTCTGCCCCTCCTGGCATCCATCCCAAATACAGTCACCAAAACCAGACACTACTGTGGATGCCAACAAGTGCTTGCTGACAGAGGCTCTAACAGGGCCTGACAAATACAGAAGTACATGCTCTCAGGTGACCATTGGACTGAGCACAGGGTTCCTAATCAAGGCGTTAGAGAAAGGACTGAAGGAGCTAAAGGGGTTTGCAACCTCACAGGAGGAACAACAATATGAATCAACCTGTATACCCGGGGCTCCCAGGGACTAAACCAACAACCAAAGAGTACACACGGAACTCCAGCCCCCATTTGTAGCAGAGGATGGTCTTGTCAGTCACCAATGGGAGGAGAGGCCCTTGTTCCTGGGAAGGCTCTGTGCCCCAGTGGAGGGGAATGCCAAGAACAAGAAACAGGAGTGTGTGTTGGTGAGCAGAGGAGACAGGAGGCGATAGGGGGTTTTCAGAGGGGAAACCAGGAAGTGGGATACCATTTGAAATGTAAATAAAGAAAATATCTAATAAAAAAGAAAATACATATAAAATAAAGTACAAAAAAAGGATTGTTTTGTGTTTGTCTGTGCATGCATGTGTACCAGTGCATGTGTATATGTAGAAGCCAGATGTTGATGTCAAGTGTCTTCCTCTCTCATTCTCCACATATTTTTCAGAGACAGAGTCTTTCTCTTCACCAAGAGCTTATGAATGTGGCTAGACTTACTGGCAAGCAAACCCCAGGATCTCCCTCTTCCCCAGTGCTGGGATTACAGGACTTGCATCATTAGGCTTCTTCTATGGATGCTGGGGATCCAATGAGTGGTCCCCAGTTTTTCATGGAAAATGCCTTAGTAACTCAGCTACCTCCCCAGCTCAAGTTCTTTCTGAGATGCCCCACGCTGCCCTCAGGTGTTTCTTTCCAACATTAGTAGTACTAGTAAACCCAACCTTAGTTTCCTTAAAAATCTGCTCCTTGTATCCTTTCATGTTGTGATACTAATATTTGAAAATGAACAAAGGTTACTCCATGACTTGGGACCAACAAGCTAAATCATAAATGCAATACTTGGTTTAAAGCTGTGGGCTTAGTAGGGGAGAGAAACAGGGAAATGTTTACATTAAATCTGAGCTATGAGAAAGAATTAGAGGGTTGTTATTTCTCCAAGTATCTTGGGAGCATAGTTTTATGGAGGAAGGAAAGGTCCCAGTTTCAAACATTAAAGTACTCAGCTAGAATGACTGCTGTATCAAAAAGGGCCCAGGGCTGAGATTACATCTCATCTGGTCAAGAGCTTGCTGTGCAGTGTGAGGTCCTGAGTTTGATGCCCAGATCAATAAAGGAGATGAGCTTGGTGGAGCATTAATAGCAGCCCTGGGCAGATGGAGACAGTCAGATCCCTAGGGCTCAGCTTGTCAGCGGCCAGCCCAGCCTATAGCTTATCCTACTGGGTTTCAAGAAAAGAACACGCCTGGTTTCCAAATAAAGTGGACAGACTCTGGCAAAGAATACGCAAGGTTGATATCAGGCCTACACACACACACACACACACACACACACACACACACACACACACACACACACACATACACACACACACACACACACACACACACACACACACACACGTAAATATACACACCTGCAAGAATACACACAAACATATGAACACCCACACATGTGTGTACATACAAACACACACATACAAAAGCACACAGTCCCCATCATAATATAATATGTTTCAGTAAGGATGGAATTAATTTCTCTTTTCCTATACGCATTCAAACCCTGGCTCTTTTCCAATGACTCCCGGGACATGACCTCAGCCACAGTTAACAAGAAGAAAAGATACAATGAGAAATACAGTATTCTTTTCAGTTTACCCTTAGCTCTGAACCCAGGTTCTGCCTCATTTATTATCTTCCATTGCTGATCCCCACTTCCTGTTTGTTCTGATTCAGGGTCACATGCTTAGTAAATTGCAAACATAAATTTCTTTTGGCAACACAAAATCTTCTAACACTAACCCTAAGCCTAAACCTAAATCTAACCCTAACCCCTAACTCTAACCCTAATTCAACCTAACTTTGTGCAAATTAGATGGTAAATAGTAGAAACATTGAAAGCCAAGGAAGAAATTCAAACCCCAGACTGAGCAATCACTTTGTAAAGAAAGAAGACAGGGAAGAAGTGAGGGTTGATGCAGTAGAACTGTACAATTTTTTGTGATCCGGTTGTAGATTACAGCTAAGGGTGCATAGAGAGTTGGGGACAACTGTCACAAAAGCCCAAGCATTCCACATAAGCAAGCATCCTCAGAGGAGCAAGGGCTGAAGCAGAGAGATTTTGAGGACAGATACCCAACCTCACATGACATACAGAAAGAACACAACTGCCTGTAGCTGCAGAAGTGAGAGGAACATCCATTCTAAAGATCAAAGCAGCTGCTGACACCTTAGGACTGGCTTGAATGCTAGAACTAGCAGTTCCCACTTTAACAAACTGGCCTGTTGCTCATGGTTGGCCAGAATGCCTTATCTGGAATGAATGACTTCACAAAATATGAACATTAGGCACCATCATCCTGAGATTGTCATCACAAGATCATTTTGCCATCTAAATTGGTGTCTGTCCTCTGGTTAAAACCAGTGACAGCTACTTCTTTATCAATTGCAGAGTTAGCTTTATGTTTCTGTCCACTTATTATAAATGGGATCTATTGAGCTATTTAACAATTGAGGGGTCATTTCCCCATTGCACCCAACCTAGAGCTTCCTGAAACATCCCTAAATCCTACAGCAGGTTCCTTTCTTCATTCCTTTTATAAAGATTGTCTTGTGTGTGTGTGTGTGTGTGTGTGTGTGTGTGTGTGTGTGTGTGTGCATGTGTGTGAAGGTTCATATGCACCTGTGCATGTGTATATGTAGAAGCCAGATGTTGGTGTCAAATGTCTTCCTCTCTCATTCTCCACGTAGTTTTCTGAGGCAGAGTCTTTCTCTTCAACTAGAGCTTATGAATGTGGCTAGACCTACTGGCAAGCAAACCCCAGGATCTCCTTGCCTCTGTTTCCCCAGTGCTGGGATTACAGGACTTGCATCACTAGGCATCTTCTGTGGTTGCTGGGGATCCAAGAGAGGTCCTCAGGCTTTCATGGAAAACACCTTAGTAACCCAGCTACCTCCCCAGCTCAGGTTCTTTCTGAGATGCCCCAGGCTGCCCTCAGGTATTTCTTCACAACATCAGTAGTACTAGTAAACCCAACTTTATTTTACTTACAAATCTGCTCCTAGTGGCCTTTCATGGGGTGATACTAAAATTTGAAGACAAAGAGAGGATGCTCCATGTTAGGTTGTTGGGAGCAACAACCTAAGCCAATACTTGGTTTGGGGATCTGTATTTGGTAGGGGATAGAGCCAAGGAAGTGCTTACATGTTAAACTTAGCTATTAGAGAGAATAAGAGGGTTGTCATTTCTCCAAGTCTTTTTGGAGCATACTTTTACGGAGGAAGGAAAGGTCCCAATTTCAAACATTAAAGTATTCAGCTAGACTAACTGCTGTATCAAAAAGGGTCAAGGGCTGGGACAACAACTCAACTGGTCAAGAGCTTGCTGTGCAGTGTGAGGTCCTGAGTTTGATCCCCAGAATGCAAATAAAAGAGTTGAGCTTAGTGAAGCACAGTAGACCATAATCTAAATCCTATTTGAATCCTAATCTTACTTTTTTGTTGTGTTGGTGTATCTAGAACTTGCTGTGGTGGGAGAGCTGGGTTCTGATGTTGCCAAATAACTTTGGTTTCTGTTTTAAGATTCTTGAACTTGCTTATAGCTGTAACTCTAAGCCGCCCGTGGCTTACATGAACCAGGTACTCCTGAAAGGCAGGCTGGGGCTGAAAAAGACTAGACAGCAAGAAAAGAATGAGGCAAGATAAATTTTTCTCTGATCAAGGCCCGAGAGTCTACTAAGAGACTGTGCTTATAAAGCAGGGAGGCCCAATAGACATCTGGTAATCTGTGGTGTTAGCTGGACTTGCTGTCTTTGACTGTTGCCTGTCCCAACTGCAAGTCTGTGTGTCAGTACTCCTGGGAGACCAGTTCTCTCCAGGAAGAATTTGGGTATGGAGAACTGTGGCACAGGTTCAGATTAGGGGTGCAGACCGAAACCAGAAGGACCCTGTCCTCCACCATTCCTTGGTTCCTCTGTCCTGATGGTTCTGGGTGGGTCCTTCTTGGGCCAGGAATTTGACCAAAACTGGTGGTCCTTACCAGTGTTCACAGGTGTGTCAGCACTCCTGAGAGACCAGCTCTCTCATAGCAGAATTTGGGTATGGAGAGCAGTGGCACAGGGTGAGCTCTGGAGCCTTCTTTTGTTTGGGATGGGAGACTTTTAATGACTGCTTCTATTTCCTTAGGGATTATAGGGTTATTTAAATACTTTCCCTGATCTTGATTTAACTTTGATAAGTGGAATCTATCTAGAAAGTCATCCATTTCAGATAGATTTTTCAGTTTTATGGATGGAGTACAGGCTTTGTAGGTTGGGCCAAATGATTCTTTGAATTTCCAAAGTGTATATGGTTATGTCTCACTTCTCATTTCTGATTTTGTTTATGTAGATACTGTGTCTTTGCCTCTTAGGTGGTTAGGCTAAAAATTTGTTTATTTTGTTGAATTTTTCAAGGAACCAGCTCTTGGTTTCCTTGATTCTCTGTATTCTATTCTTTGTTTCTAACTTATTGATTCCTGCCTTGTTTGATAATCTCCTACCAACTACTCCCCTTGGGTATGCTTTCTTCTCCTTTTTTCCCTGGAGCTTTCAGGTGTACTTTTAAATTAGTAGTATGAGAATTATTTTCTTTATTTCTTCCTTGACTCAAGGATCATTGAGTAGAGAACTGTTCATTTTCCATGAGTTTGTGGCCTTTAGGTTGTTTCTATTGTTGAACTCTAGATTTAATGCATGATAGTATGAGAGGATACTAGGAGTTATTTCAATGTTCTTCTATCTGTTGAGATAACAAGACCAGCTGCTTTGTGACCAACTATGTGGTCAGTTTTAGAAAAGATTCGATGAGATGCTAAGAAGAAGGTATATTCTTTTGTGTTTGGGTGAGATGTTCTCTAGATATGTGTTAGGTATATTTAATTCATAACTTTTGTTAGTTTCAAATTTTCTTTGCTTACTTTCTATCTCAATGATCTATCTATTGGTGAGAGTGGGGAGATGAAGACCTCTACCTGTTTTATTGTATTTTCCTGTATTTCTTTAAGGAATTTATTCATTTATTCTTTAAAGACTTCTATCATCTTTAGAAGATTGAATTTAATGTCATTTTCTTGTTCTTTAATTGTGTTAGGATAACCAGGGTTGCTGTACTGAGATAGCTATGCTCTCAAGATGGCATATTTCAGTGGCTCTTATTGGTTATGTTCTTATACTCACCTGGTTGTCCCTGGATTTTATAGATGTAACAGGTATCAGGAAATTGGGCCTAACCTGGATATTCCTGGTGCAGCAGGCCTCCTATGGGAAGCCTTGAGCTGGACAAGTCTCAGTGGAGCTGGTTGTGCTCCGGGTGACATAGAGGCAGGGGATTTGGGGACAGGAAGTAGGTTATTACCTGTATATTCCAGGTACAGCATTTCTGGTGGAGGCCAGGGAGAAGTGGCTGGACAATGAAGCTGTGGTAGGGGGTGGGCAGCACATAGCTCAAGGCAACTGGATATGCACAACCTTGTAGTTTGTTAAGAATGAGTTTGTACAGATTTTTATGTTTTCTTTCTTTGTCATATATTATCAGAACAATAAAAAGAATATCAGTGGTTGTCATATTTAAATTTTGAGATATCAAAGAATGTCCCTTGAGGTGACATTATAAAATTTATAATGCATTCATGGTTGTATGAGGGATATTTATATCATGTTGTGCACAATTATGACTCTGCTAAATATACAATGATTTTGAGATTGTCCATGGGATAGTTATACAGGTATAATTATGACCTGGCTATTTCTTCTATTTGGAAGATAAGCATAACAAGGGATATGTGATTTCGTGTCAAGGTGACAAGGGGTGGGCTTGTAATGACTATTCTTGTTGTTAACTACATCTGGAATTGACAAAAACCATAGCAGGTCAGTACACCTTTGAGAGATAATAAACCGATCTCTTTGAGAAATAAAAGTCAATTGAAGATGGAAAGACACACTTTTAATCCAGATATTGTTGAGGATCAAAGAAACACATTTAAAGTGGGCCACACCTTATGTTGGCAGCCTATATAAAAGACATGGAAGAAGGAAGCTCCCTATAGAGAGCTTCCCCTCATTCTTGCTAGCAAGTCTATTCCCTCATGAACATTAGGGCCTACTTCTTTTTTTTTATTAAATATTTTCTTCATTTACATTTGAAATGCTTTCCCAAAAGTCCCCTATACTCTCTTCGTGCCCTGCTCCCCAACCCACCCACTTCTGCATGCTGGCCACAGCATTCCCCTGAACTGGGTCATATTATCTTCCCAAGACCAAGGGCCTTCCATTATGATTCAACGAATGAAAAAGATCTCAGAAGAAGCAAGGCACGTTGAACACCTTGCTCTCAGAGTTCTATCTAGCTGCTAGAAATGAGAAAGTTCAATTTTTGCTGTTGAAGTCACCCATACTGCATGACTTCCTAAGGGCAGCCCCAGCAAACTGACACACACCCCTTTGTAGCCTCCACTCACCTTATAACTCCTGTGCTTGATGTGTTCTTACAAGGTTTCCTTTGGCTCTCTGAACTACTTATGTTCCTATTTGCCATGTCTTTTGCATGTGTGTACACTCTCCATGCCCTAGATAGCCCTCTGCCCACTTCCTGTTGGTCTGGTTAATTCTTTCCTATTTTAATAGATTATTTATGTGTGTGAGTATTTTGTTTATGCATATGTCTGTGTGCCCCATGTATGCAGTGCACACCTAGGGTGTCAGATCCCTGGAACTACAGTTATAGATTCCTGTGAGCCACTATGTTAGTGGTGGGTATTTAACCAGGTCCTCTAAAAGAACAGGAAACTGCTCTTAACCAGAAGTCATCGCTCCAGCCTCTCCCTCTCCCGTGTCATCCTGCTTTCCCTTATTCAATATTTAGTGACTGAATGCTAACTCTGTGACTGCCAAGGTGCTGACAGTGCTGAGGATTTGTAGTGTGTACAAATAGTGTTGACCTCAGATTACATGTTCCCCTGAGGTAAATATCATTATGTTGAAATGTTTCTAAGACAGATACCTATTGAAGAGAGGAATCAAGACCTCTTAGGAAAAGACTATCTGTGTTCAATAGCATATTGGAATGCCAGACATCAAGAGTCAGTATAGCTTGGAGTCCACCCCAAGGACACTCCTTTAAAGAAACAGTATTTTCTCTTAACTTGAGTTGTATGTGCATAAACAGTTGCAAATTTTTGAGAATTAGCAGTATCTTAAAAAGGAACAATTTGGAGAGACTAGTCAGCACAGGTGAGAGTGCAGACTACAGAAGCAACATTGCTTCTGGGACAGACCCCATTTTGGTCCCCAGACCTCCAGGCACCATTCTTGCCAGAGGAGAGGTTTTCACCTGGGAGGGCTCTGCCTGAGCAGGTTGGGGAGCCATCTTGTATCCCGGATCCCTCAGAGACTAGTCGGCGCAGGTGAAAGTGAGGACTACAGAAGTGACAAAGTTTCTGGGACAGGCAGAAGCAACAGAGTTTCTGGGACAGACCCCGTTTTGGGCTCCAGACATCTGGGCTACATCCCTGCCAGAGGAGAGGTGTCCACCAGGAAATGCTCTGCTAGAGCAGGTGGGGAAACCATCCCTCAGAGACCAGTCTGCACAAGTGAGAGTGTACATAGCTTCTGGGACAGGTCCTGTTTCGGGCCTTCATCTTCAGCCAAGAGGCAGGTCCGAATGTCAGATATCTCTACACCTTCCCTTCAAGAGGAGAGCTTGCCTGCAGAGAGTACTCTGAACACTGAAACTCAGGAGAGAACTAGACGCCCAGGTTTACTGACAGAGGCTAACAGAATCACAGGAGGAACAAGCTCCAACCAGAAACAACTATAACAACTAACTCAGATATTACCAGATGGTGAAAGGCAAAGGTAAGAATCTTACTAACAGGAACCAAGACCACTCATCATCATCAGAACCCAGCACTCCCACCTCAGCCAGTCCTGGATACCCCAAAACACCCGAAAAGCATGACTGAGATTTAAAATCATATCTCATGATGCTGGTAGAGGACATCAAGAAGGTCTTTAATAACTCACTTAAGGAAATACAGGAGAACACTGCTAAAAAAGTAGAAGTCCTTAAAGAAATACAGGAAAATACAACCCAACAGGTGATGGAATTGAACAAAATCATACAAGACCTAAAAAGAAAAGTAGAAACAATAAAGAAAACCCAAAGAGAGACAATGCTGGAGATAGAAACCCTAGGAAAAAAAATTGAAACCATTGATGTGAGCATCAGCAACAGAATATAAGAGATGGAAGAGAGAATCTCAGGTACAGAAGATTTCATAGAGAATATGGGCACAGCAACAAAAGAAAATGGAAAATGAAAAAGGTCCTAACTCAAAACATCCAGGAAATCAAAGACACAATGAGAAGACCAAACCTACAGATAATAGGAGTAGATGAGAATGAAGATATTCAACTTAAAAGGCCAGCAAATATCTTCAACAAAATTATAGAAGAAAACTTCCCAAACCTAAAGAAAGAGGTGCCCATAACCATACAAGAAGCCTACAGAACTCCAAATAGACAGAACCAGTAAAGAAATTCCTCCCGAAATATTTTAATCAGAACAACAAATGCACTAAATAAAGATAGAATATTAAAAGCAGTAAGGGGAAGCAGTCAAGTAACATATAAAGGTAGGCCTATTAGAATTTCACCAGACTTCTCACCAGAGACTATGAAAGCCAGAAGAGCCTGGACAGATGTTATGCAGAACCTAAGAGAACACAAATGCCAGCCCAGGCTACGGTACCCAGCAAAACTCTCAATTACCGTAGATGGAAAAACCAAAGTATTCCATGATAAAACTAAATTCACACAATATCTTTCCATGAATCCAGACCTTCAAAGAATAATAAAGGAAAAACATCAACAAAAGATGGAAACTATACCCTAGAAAAGCAAGAAAGTAATCCTTCAACAAACCTAAGACAGCCAGAAGAACAAAACCCCAAATTTAACAACAAAAATAAAAGGAAGCAAAAATTACTTTTCAATTTCTCTTAACATCAATGGACTCAATTCCCCAATAAAAAGACATAGACTAATAGACAGACTACATGCTAAGCACAATCCAGTGAAGTTTGCTTGGCAGAACGAGAGGCCTGGGAGCACTCACGAGGCAGAGAGTTTAACAGAAACTCAGCTCCTGGAACTTTGGCATTCTCATAACCTGTATACTCATACCCCATCGTCGAATTAGTCTGGTGTATGGATCCACATGCTCTCTTTTAGTATTATTTTAATATATATGACTTTAAGATTGAATTCTGACATAGCCAAGCCTTCGCCACTGTTCCAACATCCTAGAAAGTCCTTGAGCTGACCATGGGCTTGGAATTCAGTAAGAATGTTGCCTATTCAGTGACATTCATAATTGCCTCTAGTATTACACTATCATGTAGAATAAAGCCAAGTCACTCCCATATACAGGAATTTACAATGGTTCAGGAAGTAGAGCAGAGTATGGTTTTAGACTATTGCATTTTTCATGAGATGGTTAGCTAGAGCGGAACTCCCTAATTAGAACCATGACTTGGGTATGAAAGCCCTTGCCCTAGGAGTGTAAAGATCTCACACCTGGCTTGTAAGACTATGGATAACCTGAGATAGAGCTGACTTTGTCTCAGTTGTTTTATTGCCAAGTTCCTGCCAGTCTTTGTGTTTACATTCCTCTGTTTACTGTAAGAGTCATTAAGCATCCAGTAACCTCATTTGTACCTTTCTGATGTGTCACCTAACTTCCCTATTTTCTTCTGTATAAAAAGTTTGATGCTCAATTTGAAAAATCACATTCAGATTCTATACAACCTCTTGTGTTGCTTCTGTCTGTCATTCATTGATTCCTTGCCCATCTGCAACTAGAGACCTGTTCTAAGCAAACAAAGGGACCCAGAGGGTCTGCGGCCACTACACAAACAGGACCCAACATTTTGTTGCCTACAGGAAACCCACCTCAGGAAAAGGGCAGACACTATCTGAGAGTGAAAAGCTGTAAAACAATATTCCAAGCAAATGGTCTGAAGAAACAAGTTGGACCAAATGTCTATTCTAATATCGAATAAAATTGATTTCCAGCCCAAAGTTATCAAAAAAGACAAGAAGAGGCACTTCATACTCCTCAAAGGTAAAATCTACCAAGATGAACTCTCAATTCTAAATATCTATGCTCCAAATACAAGGGTAGCCACATTCGTTGAATAAACTTTAGTAAAGCTCAAAGCACACATTGCACCTCACACAATAATAGTGGGAGACTTCAACACCCCACTCTCACCAATGGACAGATCCTGGAAACAGAAACTAAGCAGAGACACATGGACACTAACAGAAGTTATGAAACAAATGGATTTAATTGATATCTACAGAACATTTTATCCTAAAACAAAAGGATAAAATGTTCTCAGCACCACATGGTACCTCCTCCAAAATTGAGCATACAATTGGTCACAAAACAGGCCTCAACAGATACAAAAATATTGAAATTATCCCATTCATCCTATCTGATCGCCACGGGCTAAGGCTAATCTTCAATAACAACATAAATAATAGAAAGCCAACATTCACGTGGAAACTGAACAACACTCTACTCAATGATTCCTTGGTCAAGGATGAAATAAAGAAACTAAAGACTTTTTAGAGTTTAATGAAAATGAAGCCACAACATACACAAACTTATGGGACAAAAGGAAGGTAGTCCTAAGAGGAAAACTCATAACCTTGAGTGCCTCCAAAAAGAATCTAGAGAGAGCATACACTAGCAGCCTGACAACACACCTAGAAGCTCTAGAACTAAAGGAAGCAAATTCACCCAAGAGGAGTAGAAAGCAGGAAATAATCAAACTCAGGACTGAAATCAACCAAGTGGAAACAAAAAGAACTATTCAAAGAATCAACCAAACCAGGAGCTGGTTCTTTAAGAAAATCAACAAGATAGATAAACCCTTAGCAAGACTAACTAGAGGGCACAGGGACAGTATCCTAAGTAACAAAATCAAAAATGAAAAAGGAAACATAACAACAGAACAGAAGACACAGCTGCCCAATTTCTCCCTACCTATTCAATATAGTACTTGAAGTTCTAGCCAGAGCAATTCGACAAAAAAAGGACATCAAGGGGATACAAATTGGAAAGGAAGAAGTCAAAATATCACTATTTGCAGATGATATGATAGTATATATAAGTGACCCTAAAAATTCCACCAGAGAACTCCTAAACCTGATAAACAGCTTCAGTGATGTAGCTGGATATAAATTTAACTCAAAAAAAAATCAATGGCCTTTCTCTACACAAATAATAAACCGAGTGAGAAAGAAATTAGGGAAACAACATCCTTCACAACATTCACAAATAATATAGAAAACCTTGGTGTGACTTTAACTGAGAAAGTGAAACACCTGTATGATAAGAACTTCAAGTCTCTGAAGAAAGAAATTGAAGAAGATGTCAGAAGATGGAAAGATCTCCCATGCTCACGGATTGGAAGGATTAATATAGCAAAAATGTCTATACTGCCGAAAGCAATCTACAGATTCAATTTAATCCCCATCAAACTTCCAACTGAATTCTTAACTGATATAGAAAGGGCAATTTGCAAATTATTCTGGAAAAATAAAAAACCTAGGATAGCAAAAACTATTCTCAACAATGAAAGAAACTCTGGTAGAATCAACATGTGTGGCATTAAGCTGTACTACAGAGCAATTGTGATAAAAAGTCATGGTACTGGTACAGTGACAGACAGGTAGATCAATGGATGAGAATTGAAGACCCAGAAATGAATCTACACACCTATTGTCACTTGATCTTTGACAAGGGAGCTAAAACCATCCAGTGGAAAAAAGACAGCATTTACAACAAATGGTGCTGGCATAACTGGTGGTTATCATGTAGAAGAATGCGAACTGATCCATTCTTATCTCCTTGTACAAAGCTCAAGTCTAAGTGGATCAAAGACCTCCCCATAAGACCAGAGTCACTGAAATTAACAGAGAAGGAGGTAGGGAAAAGTCCCGAAGATAGGGGCACAGGGGGGAAAATTCCTAAACAGAACAGCAATGGCTTGTGCTGTAAAATCGATAATTGACAAATGAGACCTCATAAAATTGCAAAGCTTCTGTAAGGCAAAAGACACTGTCAATAAGACAAAAAGGCCACCAACAGATTGGGGAAGGATTTTTACCAATCCTAAATCTGATAGGGGAATAATATGCAATATCTACAAAGAGCTCAAGAAGCTGGATCCAGGAATATAAATAGCCCAATTCAAAATGTTGTTCAGAAGACCAAAGTGTGGACACTTTGCCCCTTCTTAGAATTGGGAACAATCACACATGGAAGGAGTTACAGAGACAAAGTTTGGAGCTGAGACAAAAGAATGGTCCATCTAGAGACTGCCATATCCAGGGATCCATCCCATAATCAATCTCCAAACGATGACACCATTTGTCCCGAGATATTGTTCTCGCTAGCAAGAATGCACACGGGACACAAGAATCTTTCTGCAGCCAAACTTTATTACATATTGATGAAGAAGACAAAGAAGCCTTAGAAAGGCACTGCTTAAATTCCCCCTGGTGTGGCGTGTCCACGCCTGAATGGTTGCTTTACCCACGATCTCATACGCCCCGGGGGTGGGCTTATGACTTGGCGTGCTTTCACTCCTTGCACATGCGCACATAGCTTGATCTTTGTTTAGGTGGTATAAGGCACTGCAAAGCTGGTGCCATCTTATGATGGTAAATGTTATTGCGGCTCTCCACATCTCCCCCTTTTTATTTTATTAAAACAAGGCTGGTCTAGGCCTCTGCAGTTATGTCCATCTGCTGTGGCTCCTGTTTTAGGTCGTTCCTCTAATGTCACAGCCTTACCCGTCATAGGGTAACCCTATCACCACTGGGCCACTGGGCCCCATGTCTTAGGTTGGTCTGTGCATGAGGAAAGTTGCCCGTCTCTGGATACCACAGTACCATGTGACAATAACTGCTAAATGACCTAGGGCGAACTCTACAAAAGAGGCCAGCCAAAAAATGATTTAGAATAGATAACCAAATTTCAGGGGAGGCCCTTTGTTCAATGGCCACAAGTGCTTGAGTGATCGCGACCTTTTCATGTTTATGTTGAGATCTGAGTTTGCACACCAATCATAGCATGAACACTAATCCACAACACAGGGCTGTGCCAAACAGAGCCACCCCCACCCATTCTTTGAAGTAAGAAAAATGCAGAGGTAAGCCAAGAGGTGAAGTCTCCAAGAGTCACTGGTTCCACTCTGGTTCCGTTAAGGTTCAGGATCTGTATCTGCAGCTTCGTCTACAACCTTTTCAGCTCCTGCGACCAGTTCCCCTTCAGATAATTCGATAAATCTGTACTTTTAATAAAAGAATTAATAATATACCTAACAGGAATAATGCACATATGCAGAGTTGATGCCACACAACTCATTTGTATGACATCCATCATCTGTTCCACGTTATGTTGTAAAATACCTACTCTTTGATTCACTAACGTTAGTCCTGAGGCAATATGAGAATCCACCCTTTGCAGGGTAAGCAATGCCTCAGACGTATTTTCTGTTATCTGACTTATGGTATCAGCACTATTGACTTGATAGGCCATAGCAATTTCTGCGCTGATGTTGCAGACACTAGAATGGCAGTAACAATGGCGGCTGTGATTCCAAAATCTCTCTTCCACCAGACAAGACTCATGATTGGGAACTTCTCTGGATCTGCCTCAACAGACACAGGGACAAAGGTTGATAAATGTACCACTAAGGCTAAGAAATTAGTTCCATTCCAGGATTGTGTCAAAAAACAAGTGACATTTGTACAATCTAACCATTCTGTATTATTTTGAAATTCAGCCAAAATAAAGAAAAATGGAGGATTGACACAGACTTCTACTGAAGGAGTAGTCATATTTCTGATAACTCTATTAGATGTCATGTTATCTACATGAGTAGAGATATTGAAAAGTGTGGCAGAAACATTCAATATCTCATGAAAGGTTCCAGTCAGCAGTGCAAAGGCTGACAAACTGGTATTAGCACCTGCCTCATTACTTAAAATCCATTGGTAATATGGCCAAATATTTTCTTTCCCTGTAGCATCTCCTTTATCATACATTACAGCATAATCTAATGGTGGTGACAAAACAAAACCCTTTGCTAATTCTTTCTGAGGAAAAACATTTGATTGACAAGGTGAAAAAACTATAGGAAATGCAAGGTCTGGATGGCACTAAGGCATGCTGTGTATAGCAGCAGCAGTGCCAACAGGCTATCATGATCTTTTGGGAATAATCACATTTCCCTTTATCATAATAGTGGTGATGTTTATAGGTGAAGTTACATTATTTCCAATATCACCTGATCTTGGTTGTGCTCCTTGAGCAATTTGTGTTAAAGCATTAAATAACACTAGAGAGCTCACTTTATTTTGGATAATGGGATCTGCCCAAATAGAGATAATCTTTTTCTTTAAAAATATACAGGGTGTAAAAGGTTTATAAACTAGTACTCTTATACACCCGTGGCTCTTGAGGAATTTGTCATGCATAAGGCACATCCAAAAAACATTCCTTTGCAAAAAATAAAGGCAAGGTAAAAGAATTGGGATGTACCGGTACAGGTACTGGCCATGATCTTACTATGGCCCACAAGGGTATACTTATCCTGGTGTCAATCATTGGGAGAAACAGGATCATCTTGGGGTTCATCTTGCTCTCTCACGGTCCTTGTCAGTCTGGTCAGGACCCAAAGTAGATTTTCTTCACCCTGTGGAAAAAACACAAATAGCTCCCGAGGATCTGATTAAGATAGGATCCGGGCCATACCATTTATTACCAAGGACATTTTTCCATTTGACCATTTCATTGGGCGATTGAAGCCATTGTCCGTGCCTTTCAGCTGGTGATCTCCCAGCATCATCCAATTTTAAGAAATTAAGAGTAAATATTGCAAGGGATAGAGCCATCTTTGGTATCATAACCTTTATTCCCCCTCTTTGTTTTTGCAAATATTGTTTCAAAGTAGGATGAGCTCTTTGGCCCTGTGGATTATAGGGCAATCCAGTAATATGTTTTACTTGCATTTGTTTGCAAAATTGACTACATTTAGAAGAAGTATATGCAGGACCATTGTCTGTCTTCAGAACTAGGGGCTTGTCCCATGTAACCCAAGCCTCTAAGCAGTGAGATATGACATGAACTGCTTTTTTCCCTGTCAAGGGAGAGGCATATAGGACACCAGAGCTGGTATCGATGGACACATGTACATACTGTAATTTACCAAAACCTGGGATATGCATCACATCTATCTGTCAAACATCTAGGGGTGGCAATCTGCGAGGATTAACATCCACGGAAGGTGCATTAATAAATTCTACACATTTACCACACTGTAGGACAATATCTCGAGCTTCTGTTCATGTGAGCTTAAACTTCTGTCGCAGAGTAGAAGCATGGACGTGATAAAGTTGATGAAAATTCTTAGCACCTTTTATAGAACTTTGTGATAGGAAATCCATATCTCTGGTGGCTGAATCAGCAATTGTATTTCTCTTAACCATAGGTTTAGGTAAAGATGTATGTGCTCTAATATGTTGAACATAAAAGGGATGCTCACGCATTAAAATACAATCTTTTATTTTCATAAAAATTTCAGATACTGAACTAGACTGCTTAAAATTTCTGGCAGTCTCTAATGCTAATACAGCACTAACTACACAAACAGAATCAGAGATAATATTTATGGGCATAAGGAACCTTTTAAAAACTTCTAAAACTAGCAAACATTCCATCAATTGAGGGGCTCTTGATGGAAATTGCGACCTTACAGCTTTTCCATTAATCACATAACTTCTAATTCCTGTTTTGGATCTATCTGTATAAATATCAATAGCTCTCTTTATAGGGGTATTATCTGTCACCTTTGGAAAAATCACTGGATGCAATAGCATAAAATTTAATAAAGGATGTTTAGGATAATGACTATTAATTAAACCAGAGTAACTGCATCTAAGAATGGCCCATTCATCTATAGTAGCACACAATTGCATTTGTGCGACAGTATAAGGAACAATTATGCTATCAGGCATTTTTTCCAAAGTGAGTAATTGAAGTTTTTATACCTTTGTAAGCCATATTTGCTACCATGGTGTGATAATGCTCTATAGTCTTATTAGGGGATATATGTGGATGTATCCATACTAAAGGACCATCTTGCCATAACACAGCAGTTGGCAAATTGATGGTGCGTAATATGCATAGGCACAAAGGTTCTTGCTCATTTATACGATGTAACTGTGCTGTTTGGATCGCTTTTTCTACCTTCCTAAGAACATCAGAAGCCTCAGGTGTTAATTGTCTCAATGAGGTAATATGTGATTCTTCTAAAATTTGAAATATTGATTTTAATTCTGAAGTAGGGATCTTTAAATAAGGTCTAATCCAATTTATATCTCCTAATAATTTTTGAAAATCATTTAATGTCTTTAGATGATCTTTTCTTATACTAATCTTTTGTGGGTTGACACACCTTAAAGTAATGGTGGCTCCTAAAAAAATGACTAACATTAGACTGCTGTACTTTTCTGGTGCAATAATCAAGCCATTATTTTTTAAAGTTACATTAAGCAAACCATAAGCTTGCTGTATACTTTCTTCTTTAGGTCCACAAATTACAATATCATTCATATCTTTAAAGAGGGGAAACCATCTCCAACTGGCTGCAAAGCCTTTCCCACATATAACTGACATATGGCAGCGCCACCCGCCATTCCTTGGGGAAATACTCACCATTGATACCTTTAATTAGGCTTCATATGATTAATAGAAGTCAAGGTAAATGCAAATTTAGGTTCATCTTTTCCACTTAATGGAATGGAAAAGAAACAATCCTCAACATCCACCACTATAATTCTCCAATCCTTAGGTAGACCTGAGAGTAGGGGGAATCCTCTTTGTACAGGACCCATAACTTACATTTGTGCATTAATAGCTCTTAGGTCAAGTAACAATCTCTATTTACCTGACTTCTTTTTTACAACAAAATAGGGGTATTCCAGGTTGATTGCGTGGGTTCCACATGTCCCAGGTCTAATTGTTTTTGTACTAATTTTTAGCTGCTTTTAACTTCTCAGAGGGTAAAAGTCACTTAGGCATGCCACGGAATGGACAAAGGCTTTTCAGTGGCCCCTAGAAAAAACCCAGCCCTTTTTTATCTGCTTTTTCTGTGGCTTTAACTGGAGAAACTCTACCTTGTAAGTTGTTTCTAAGACCTAGTCCAGGTATATATCCCATTTCTTTCATCATTTCCTTGCTTTTCTGAGAGTAATCATTAGTCAGTATAAAATTGAAAAAGCCCTGTCCTTTCTTCTATATCTTTTCATTGTAAGGATGTTGCACTTATAGTTGGGGTAGCCTCATATCCTAATCCTTGTAAGCTATGTGATGATTGATTAACAGGTCACCACTTACTGGATACAATGCTTTTATTAGCTCCTGTATCTATATACCTTGAAAGGTTTTTCTTTTTATTTGTAATTGTAAAGTGGGACGATTATCCAAATCTCCACAATACCTCGGGGTGCAGAACACATAATCTTAACTTGTTCCTCATAATCTGAGTCTATAACTCTGGGATGTATTTCAAGGCAGAAGAGGACCTACCCAACTACTAGTAGGCCCACTGTAAGGGACTTCTCTCCTAGGTCTTTGGGTGGCCTCATGGACACTGTGGTCTGAAGTGCTCCATACATTTGGGTTTTTTGGCTGTTGCACTTTAAACTGAGGTATTGGCCTTCCTGTTACCACTCTGGTTGGTATGCATTTATTTACCCAATGTCTTCATTTCCCACATTTTGAGCAAATGTCTGGTAATTTCTTTTTAAACCTATTCTTTCTAACCTTTGTACACTGTTAATGCACATGACCTGTTTCTTGTTGTTTAGAATGACTCCAACCCGAGTTCCCAATTTTAAGCTAACTTTCTGTTACAAGCAAAAGGCTGCCTGCCCCTTTAAGAGCTGTAGCTGACTCCCAGCCACAGGGCTTTTTGCTGTGTAAATTGAGAGTGGCAGCAGATAAAGCTTTATTTTTCAACATGAAACACAGGACAATCATCATTCATACAACAAAACAAAGACAAACATGAATTGACAGACCTAAGGACAGTTTGGTGCACCAACAAATAGACAATAGACAGACAGAGAATATAATTTGGTGTCTCAAAGGAACACAGATATCTTAAAGTGCGCCCAGGCTGCTGCCGGACCCACCCGCGCGCCCAGCCCACGCGCCCCACAGTGAAAGCAGTTAATAACCACAAACACTGGCAGGGAAGGGGGAAGGTGGCAGAGGCTGCGACTTAACCACTTGACAGACCCCCGGTGCTTGCTGCACTACCCGCCTGCCTGGCTCGTCTTGAGCCCTTGGAGGCGGCAGTGTGCACAGACTCTGAGAGGAGCCAAATGAAGTGTGGCTGCTCTAGGAAGCCAGGCGGGCACTTCCCTCCCGCCAGTCCTGTCTCAGAGTCCGCTCGCACTCGCTGTTAGAGTAAAATGCAATAAAGGATGTGTGAAGCTTTTGCCGCTCCCTCCCCCACATTACAGCTATTTCTTCTTTTGTCCCCACCACCCTCAAGGGTCCGGTGGGGCTGTTAGCCATTGCGAGGTCGAGGAGGGGCTGGGGGACCCAGGTCCGTCCACCCTCTTTTCAGCACTCTTCCCCCACGTCCGCAGGAGTGGCAGCTCGCTCGAGGGGCTCTGAATGGTACCTATCCGCATAGGGCAGAGGTGCACTAGGACCCAGAAGTCGAGGGTCAGGAGACTGCGCAGCGAGCTGACTTTTGTGTCCAGCTACTCTTGTCTTTTTGGGGGGCTTTCTCCTTCTTTTCCTTATCCTCTCTCAGGGTCGTCCTTTCCCCAATTCTCTCACTTCCTCGGATCCAAGGTCTTTGGAAGGGCCTTATTTCTTAATTATTTTCTCTGAGCTCTTAATCTTTTACCCCGCTCTGTTTCTGACATGCTTCACATGTCTCTCAGAGCTTACCTTCAAGTCCTGCAGTTCTGGATCCCTCCCCACGAGTGGGGGGGCCCCCTTGGCACCCAGCGATGGTGAGGCGTTCCCGGGTTTCGGCGCCATTATGTCCCGAGCTATTGTTCTCGCTAGCAAGAACGCACACGGGACACAAGAATCTTTCTGCAGCCAAACTTTATTACATATTGATGAGGAAGACAAAGAAGCCTCAGAAAGGCGCTGCTTAAATACCCCCTGGTGTGGCATGTCCATGCCTGAATGGTTGCTTTACCCACGATCTCATATGCCCCGGGGGTGGGCTTGTGACTTGGTGTGCTTTCACTCCTTGCACATGCGCACATAGCTTGATCTTTGTTTAGGTGGCATAAGGCACTGCGGAAGCTGGCACCATCTTATGATGGTAAATGTATTGCGGCTCTCCACAACCATTGCATACACTATCAGGAGTTTGCTGAAACTACCCTGATATAGCTGTCTCTTGTGAGACTACGCCTGGACCTAGCAAACACATAAGTGGATGCTCACAGTCAGATATTGGATGGATCACAGAGCCCCCAATGGAGGAGCTAGAGAAAGTACCCAAGGAGCTAAAGAGATCTGCAACCCTGTAGGTGCAACAACATTATGAACTAACCAGTACCCAAGAGCTCTTGACTCTAGCTCCATATGTATCAAAAGATGACCTAGTCGGCCATCACTGGAAAGAGAGGCCCATTGGACATGCAAAATTTGTATGCCCCAGTACAGGGGAATGCCAGGACAAAAAAGTGGGAATGGGTGGGTAGGGGGGTGGGGGGGGGAGGGTATGGGGGACTTTTGGGATAGCATTGGAAATGTAATTGAGGAAAATACGTAATAAAAATTTTAAAATTTAATAATAATAAAAAATAAATAAAAATGGGATTCAGAGATAAGCAAAGAATTCTCATCTGAGGAATACTGAATGGCTGAGAAGCACTAGAAAAAAATGTTCAACATACTTAATCATCAGGGAAATGCAAATCAAAACAACCCTGAGATTCCACCTCACACCATTCAGAATGGCTAAGATCAAAAATTCAGGTGACAGCAGATGCTGGCAAAGATGTGGAGAAAGAGGAACACTCCTCCATTGTTGGTGGGATTGCAAGCTTGTACAACCACTCTGAAAGTCAGTCTGGAGATTCCTCAGAAAATTGGACATAGTACTACCAGAGGATTCCTCAATACCTCTCCTGGGCATATATCCAGAAGATGTTCCAACTGGTAAGAAGGACACATGCTCCACTATGTTCTTAGCAGCCTTATTTATAATAGCCAAAACCTGGAAAGAACCCAGATGTCCCTCAACAGAGAAATGGATACAGGAAATGTGGTACATTTACACAATGGGGTACTACTCAGCTATTAAAAAGAATGACATTCCTAGGCAAATGGATGGACCTGGAGGGTATCATCCTGAGTGAGGTAACGCAATCACAAAAGAACACACATGATATGTACTCACTGATAAGTGGATATTAGCCCAGAAACTTAGAATACCCAAGATACAAGATACAATTTGTAAAACACATGAATCTCAAGAAGAAGAAAGACCAAAAAAGTGTGGACACTTTGCCGCTTCTTAGAATTGGGAACAAAACGCCATGGAAGGAGTTATAGAGACAAAGTTTGGAGCTGAGATGAAAGGATGGACCATCTAGAGACTGCCACACCTGGGCATCCATCCCATGATCAGCCTCCAAACACTGGCACCATTGTATACACCAGCAAGATTTTGCTGAAAGGACCCTGATATAGCTGTCTCTTATGAGGCTGTGCCGGGGCCTAGCAAAAACAGAAGTCGATGCTC